>NC_056741.1:1256996749-1257004249 GCF_019279795.1 Protopterus annectens | reverse complement strand
TGCCTTCACTATGTTCCCCACTGGATGCCTGCAACATAAGTGGTGCCATCAAATGTGATCTACAAAGGACATACAATGCCTTACACACATGCCTTGTATGGACATATGCCACTGACACCAGGGAATACCTGTATCATGCTATCAATGCAGGTGCAGGGTCAACCTGCTGTCTATTAGCAGGTCCTGCCACACCAGGCCAGTATTGGCACATCTGATGATAACAGTCTGTGTTCACAACATGTGCCAGGTAAACCAGGTACACTTGTACATGTCACTGTACATTATTGTGGAACGTGCCCATCCCAGGCAATGTCCATGTCAAGGACTATCAATCACAGACATTGCATGCATTGCAATGCAATGGCCACACACAATGGTAATCAGGATGACTGGACAGTTCATACAATACCCATCTGTGTGGGACATTGCAGACACTACACCCCTGAACCACACTGCACACCATTGTCAAGTGATGTAATGTCAAGGATTACCCCTCACCCAGCCTTGTACAGCCATCTTGCACAGCCAACCACTACACAACCATGAAGCAATGTGCACATGCATGTCTGTCAGTACTGGCATCTTGTGTCTGCATGTGGGGTATGATGTTCCCAACCACAGTCACACCCAGTATAACTCCCATTGGCATACTGACTGATGTCAGACACGTTCACATGCCCTAGCCTATAGAACCTCAGGATATCCCCTGTGGTGCATGTAATACCTGTGCATTACTGCAGTGTGGCAAACTAAGTAGTTAGGAAGTGTATTTGTGAGCCTGTGTGGCAATGTGTCTGCATCCCTTAGAGACTGTGGTTGTGTTGACAATGACATCTGTTCATGTGGACAGCCATGTGTGCTACACCTAATGTATGTCTACTATATCTCTGTTGCAGATGTCACTCACCAGCACACATATATGTTCTTACAGCACACCAACATGTCAGCTATGTGGCACATGGAGTAACTACATGCACTTGTAAAAGTAATGGCTAGTCAGTCAGGGGTTTGAACCCCTGTACTGGTAGGTGTGTGACAGATGATGTTTAGGTTTTAGTCTCCAAGCCCTGCTCTGATGTACTTTGCCTCTGTCTGTCCCTCCCACATACTCTCTGGTGGATGTGGAGTTGTACACCTGCTCAGCAGCAGCTTGTGTTTTGTACATGATGGTCATGATCAGGTGATGGCCTCTGCACATATTGCAGTCCTCCTCTAGCTGATTGCATGTGGAACACAGCCAATTGCATGGAAACACAATACAGTATCTAGGGACATCATGTTGGTGTTTGCCCATGACAGTCGCTGTGAGTGGAACCTGGATCTGGTGTTTGGTAAACAGCATCACAGATGATATCTGGATATTCCTCAAACAACATACACAGTGGAAAATAGCCTAAAGATGGGAGGGTGATGTGCCAGACATGACTACAGCATGTAAGAGTAGCTATGCTTGATTGAGACTACTGCCAATTTAACAGGTTGTGTGTGGTAATGGCTAGTCTGCATGTTTTAAAACTGACAAGACAGTGCTCTGTTTGTGAGGAAACCCCCATCTGTAGGGCCATCTGTGGACTGGTCAGTGTGTGGAACCATTTGTTTCTTGTGTTACTCACTGAACACACATCTGTGGACTGCAGAAGCATAGTGTGAGGATTGCAGTCAGTACATGGTGATAGTGATGAGAGTTACTGCCATCACATCCCTGATTGGACATATGTCACATGAAACAGTGGTATGACAGCCAATGTGTGGGGTTCTCACAGAGACATGCCAATAATGGGCCACTGTTCATAGCTGCAGTCACAAGTCTTCTACGCTTTGTACAGATGTCATACAGTATATATGCATGTGTTGTGCTCCCTCTGCAAATGTATGACATCTGTTGTGTTGGGTTGATGGTCATATCTATACATGCTGTTATATGTAATCCTGAATGCTGTTGACTATTTCTAAGCCATATCTGTGTTAAAACTGCAACACCATAGGCTGTATCGGATTGGAGGTCCCGGCGGAACCTCCTGTCCCACTTCAGCTGGCCATGGCACTGGGCACCAGCATGTCTGGGGCCCAGCCTTGGACCTCCACCTCTGTTGGCTCTGCATCATCTTCTGGTGGAACCGCCACTGTGGATGGGGCTTGTCCCCCCTGGGAGCAGGTCCAGACAGGAACTTTTCAGCCATCGTACACTCCCGGATGTGGTGCATAAGGGGCTCAATAAAGGGTTTTGAGGCCAGATATGCCAGCTCAAGGGCAGAGTGTCACATTTGGAGGGTGAGCCTGCCCCTCCTAGACAGCCCCCAGCACAGCCACCTTTGCAGCTGTGAAGTTGCAGTGGTGGCTGGCCATGGGTGGGGAACTATGTCCCACTGTTTCCATCTGGGGGCTGATGGGCTTGTGACTGCCAAACACCCCTCCCCATCCAAGGTGTACCCCCCCAAATGTGTCATATACCACCCCTGTATGCTGTCTTGTCTGTCATCCTACCCAACCTATCATCCACAAGCATACCTATTCTCCTTGCCCAACATCCCACTCTCACCTTACAAAAACAGAAACAAAAGGCCAATCTGGTCCCAGAACAACATTTGCCCCATACATAGCTGTCCATTTCACACACGTGCCCACTGAACACATGTAACCTTTTTAATTTGCATGACAACATACTACTGTTGTCCTCACCCCTCTCTCCCAGGCACATGATCCTGGTATGCACATGACTCCTAAAGGTTCCAGGTACACATGATGCAGATGACCCCATTGTACACACGACACTACCGGTCCCTCTATGGTTACCCCATTTACCTTTTTCACGATGATGATGTCACACACAGCACCTTGCAGGAGTACTGTTCTGACATAATGATTAGACAGGAACTGTTTTGTTAATGTAAATAAAATGCAGAGTAATGTATTTGGCCAATGTACAAATGTTTGCATGTATTAATGACACATGTCTGTCTGAGGGAGTCTTGATATTACATAGGACATCATCACTACATAATACAGGAGTTGCTGGTGTTTCCCTTTTCATTCTTTTTTAAAGCTTTGTTGTCACATGGGATGTTCTTGATATAACTATATATATGTATGTATCTATATCTGGACATAAACACACATACACACATACATCTACATGATAGAATACATTTCCTATATTGTTGAATGACTGTGCTGGATGATATGTTTGTGATAACATCCAATGTCTGTATATCTGCCATGGCTTAGTGGTAAATCACTGTGGTGTGCAGGGTCCTGGTTTCGAGCCTTGCAGAGGCCCTTTATTTTGTTGCTGGGCAGAACAAGGGCTGTTGGATACAGAGTGATTAAGGCACTTTTAAGCAGTTGCGAGTGGGTGTGCATGGGTTTGCACGACTGTAAGCAATGGTTACTTTTGGTCACAGTTCCTTACACTCAGTTACCGTCTTGATAGCTTAACCTGTGTAGGCAGTGCATACCCCCATGCAAACAGGCTGTAACCTGCTCACTGCTGCTTAAAAGTGCTTACTTCCGCTTACCCTCGTGCTAATTTCTTTAAAAGACAAGAAAAAAGGGTTGATAGGAAAGTGTTGAAAAAGGGACACAAAGAGGGAAAGACAGTAGCGAAAATTGCTAGTGATGTGCAGGAAGGGTGTAGGGAAGGTCCATAGCTGTCCATTTCTTCTACAGCAACGGCTGTGCTTATACAATAAATTTGGCAGTACATTTGGACACTCACATCCCTGAGAGAGGAGTGAGGACAACAATAGTATGTTGTGATGCCAATTAGAAAGGTTTACATGTGTCCAATGGACATGTGTGCAAAATGGACAGCTATGTATGGGGCGTGCTTTTTTTGCGGGAACAGATTGCCCTTTTTTTCTTTTATGTTTAGGTGAGAGTGGGATGTTGGGGAAGGAGAGTAGGTATGATCAGGGAGGATAGGTTGGGTAGGATGACAGACAAGAAAAACAAGATGCATACAGGGGCGGTATATGACACATGTGGGGGAAAACACCTTGGACGGGGAGGGGTGTTTGGAAGTCACAATCCCATGAGCCCACAAATGGATACAGTTGGACTGAGGTTCCCACCCATGGGCAGTCACCACTGCACCTTCACAGCTCAGAAGGTGGCTGTGCTGGGGGCTGTGTAGGAGGGGCAGGCTCCCCCTCTAGTTGCGCCACTCTGCCCTCAAGCTGACATAGGTAGTCTCGAATCTCCCTGTTGATCTCGCTACGCACCATGGCCTGGAGCGTACCACGGGTGACAGGTTCCTGTCCACTCCCAAGGGGGGCCAAGCCCCATCCGCTGCGGCAGTTCCACCTGAAGGTGGTGCAGGGCCAACGGACAAGGAGGTCCCAGGCTGGGCCCCAGATGTTCTGGTGCCTGGTACCATGGCCAGCTGAGGTGGGACAGGTGGGTCCGCTAGGACTGGCCTTCCCATACAAGCTACGTTGTAGCATGTTTAAGGCAGATATGGATTAGTAATAGTCAACAGCATTCATGATTAGGTTTAACAGCATGCATAGGTATTCCCATTACCCAGGGCACCAGATATAAATTGTTGCAGAGCAGGCAGAACACATGCATATATGGGTAAACAGTGGCCATTACAATGACATGCAGATTTCATTGATGACAACAGGCCAGCAATATGGGAGTATTTTAACATGGCACATGCATAGTAACAGATGTGAATATTTATAAACCAATAGGACATATCTCCCAACAAAGGCTAGGAGTGTAGACATACCAAATGAGTTGTGTAAATCGGTTATTTTTGCACATATGGTAGGGGTGAGAGAGAGAGAGAGAGTTCAATTAACAACTAATAAATCCTTGTAGTTTTCACAACATTCGTAGTCACTGCAGTGGTCTGTCCCTTACATGTACTATTACACTACTCAATGGTGTTATATTGTACAATGGTATGTTTGTAAATTAGTATGTACTGGACCTATGTCTTATGTACAGGCTTGACTAGATGCAGGTGTTAATGCAACATGTTTTGAGACTGTTCTCATACACTTTGGGTGAGATGCTGGAATGACAGGTATGTTTGCATGTACATTCTCTGACTATGTACAAGTCTGACTATCAGTTATATGTCATTAACAGCTGCCTACATTTCTTGGATCATCACATTAATTTGTCAGGGGAACAGGGAAAAAGGCAGGTGATGTGGGCCATTTATCAGGACATACTGGGCAGATTGGAACAGTTGAGGGGTATGAATATGCATACTACTTTCAATTTAAGCATTCTAGCAAAATCTGTACAGTTGTTAAGTGTAAATATGCATACAGCTTTCTCTCTGAACATTCTAACAGACTGTGTGCAGTTGTGTGGAATGATTATGCATACAACTTACTAGCGCTCCTGTGATCCAAAGCCCTGCTGTGTGTGACAAAAGCATTACAGTTAAGATCACTGTACACTATGCTATTAGGCAACTGTTGTGAGGCTTTGCAATGTATTTTGTCTAATATGACTGACCTGTTTGCACTTCCAACATTGTTATACAGCACTTCATACACATTTTATCTGCATACCACCATGTGGGTAACACTGCTTACTACAACAGTACTATTTAATAACTGCAACAGTACAACAACATATGTCTGCAGAGTAAATAGAAGCAATGCAGGGGTTACACCTTTATTTGCAGCATACTACACTATTCTGTATACCAGTACAACACTTTCTGAGGCTCTTACATTTATTTTGTATGACAGTACATGCAGGCTATTTACTAACCTGCCTAGAGACGCATCATTTGCAGCCTAGCATCATAGGCTTGCTGGTTCGCAGCATGCTCATCTGCAGCTGTCAGAGAAGTACAGTGATATTTAGCCATACCTATCCATAGTATACACAAGCTAGGCAATTATTAACTACATAGTGGAAGGAGTACTTAGTTCTGAGGCATTCTGCATCTGCCTTGCTTCCTGGATCTACTGTTCCAGGGCATCCCCCCTCCACCACTTCAAGTCTGCATGGTGGTGCCTGACCTACTCATCAGTCCGGGGGATACCTGTGGCACTAGTGAGGTCACGGGCGAGACTGTCCCAGGCCTCCATTTTGTACGGCGAGCCCTGGTACTGGCCCTGCAGTAATCTCCTGTCATGGTGCTTTACCAGGAGCCATACCATGAATTTGGACTACTGGATGCCCCAGCGCTGCATTCTAAAGTGAGTGCCTTCTCCCACTCCAGCCATTCTGCCTGCAGGGGGATGCTACAACCAGTTATGAGCCGTATTCCTGCCTCTTCGGTTTAAGTAAGGCCGGATTCCCACACTTCTGTAATTGGCCAGTTTTGTAAAGGCTAAGCTATGGGCACACCTGCTTACTTCAGGTTGGCACTGCTTAAAGAGCTGTATCTGTGGGCATATTGTATTGGCTTCACTACATATTGCTTACAATTACTTAGTTGGGCTGTGCTGCGGTTAGCATTGCTTATTGGTTATCTAGCATTATATTTGGCTTTTGTCAACGATGTCTTACTCATTACAGGCTATATATGTGTCTGGTATCCATCATTCATGTGCACATATACTGTATGGGGTCCTGGGGACTTCAGAACCTTATTACAGTGACACCTCAACTCTATGTTTACTGCAGTACTCCAATTCACATATTTATGGTCTGTGGCAGGTTATAAAGCATTACACTGTACATAGATTCAGTTCACATGTTTGATTTGTTTCCCTGTTGTGAAGATTAGTTTGCTGATACCTCCTTTATATGCACTGCTATCATGGCTTAGTGGTTTACTACTATGACTGTGATGTACAGGGTCCTGCATTTTAGCCTTGCAGAGGCTGGTTATTTTGTTGCTGGCCAGAACACGAGCTGTTGGGTACAGAGTGATTAAGGCACTTTAAAGTAGCTGTGAGCGGGTGTGCTCGGGTTTGCATGGAGCTAAGCAATGCTAACCTCTGGTTACAGTTTCTTACACTCAGTTAGCCTCTACATTTCTTCATCAATGTGATACTCAGGTGTTTGCATCTGACACTCACATCCCTGTTTGGGAGTGAGGACTACGATATTACCTTGCAATGCCTATTACATCGGATTACATGCCTACAGTATCGGGAATGGCTGCCCATTAGGCGTAAGCATGCAGGTCAACTGTACGGCATCCGTGGCCTGTCCAGAGTTTGCTTCATACTATTGGTGTGTTCCTCTTACAATCTGCACCTCTCTGGCTAATACCTGGGAACTGACACCATTAAAAACAGACAAGTAATTGGGTTTTGGAACCCTCATCCTTCAGCCGAGTCATGCTACTGCATACCTATTATTCTATCATCTTTCTAAGGCTGTAAGTGGAATATGTGCTTTCTGTCCATTAGTTCCCCCAACAGTTTATGTCTTGTCCAGTGGATTTGCTCTTTGGGGTTGAGAGGTATGGACGTAAGCTCTGCCCATTTCGGAATATTACTTACATCTCGGGGCGGTCCTAATATGACTGCACCAGCCAACACCTGCATGTCTAGGCCCATAATTGCATACCAATAG
>NC_056741.1:1256906749-1256994249 GCF_019279795.1 Protopterus annectens | reverse complement strand
ACACTACAATAAAGTAATAAGTATGACTATGTGGTAACGCATGTGTTACACATGAGAGCTAATTATGTAGGTGTTCGGCATAATTATTTTACAAATAGACCGGTTTAGTGATTGGCATTGCCATAGCAGGCAGATCACAGGAATGATTCCATGTGTGAGAAAGTCCTCCCATTTGAATTTTTGAGCACAGCACTGACTTCGGACATTGTCCACACTTCTGCGTTTTAGCAGTTTCATCCCTTCCCTCTTATGCACAACCTATTATTCTATCTACTGCTAAGGTTTGTAAGGGCACTTTCATGTTATTTATGTCTGCAAAAGGAATGAATGTGTTACAGGGAATGTACTTCTACATATGGATGTATGCATGTGTGTATGCATATGTACTTATAACGAACTCGCTGACCTCCATGATGCGGTCCAATTAGAACAAGCCCATCCAACCCTGACACGCCTGGATCCATAACTTCATACCCATAGTTCCTCCACCCCATCTGAGTTCGACATACACGCATTCCATCCATTGTCCAGTTGCTATCGCAGCCATGACACACCTCCACACATTGCCCTCTCCCAAGCGTTAGGGTCCCTACACGTATGTTGTCCCAACCCATGTATTATCAGGCTCTCCCACCATTTAGTCCTTGAACATACCTGCCCTTGCTTGTGTAATGGTCGGAGGTCCAATCATTCTATCAATTTTTGGGTAGTCCCACCAGGGACTACTCTCTGATTGTTTGTAAAGTAGACTTAACAGATCGACAATGTTACTCCCACTGGCAGTATCCTGCCTGTGGTGTGAGTAGCAGTGCTTTGCTCACACCTGCCCAGTTTGAAAAGGCATACGCTGACAGCACTATATAATACTGGAGTTGCTGTTGATTCCCTTCTCATTCCTTTTGTATGCTTTATTGTTACGACATTCATTCTTCATATACATATCTATATATATATATATATATATATATATATATATATATATATATATATATATATATAATATATGTGTACATACTTATATACATTTCCTATGCTGGGAACTGCTTACACCCGCACAAGAACACTCATACTTGCTTTCCGGTAGTTATATATGTTTGCTACTGCTTATTTGTGCTTACACCTGCTTACTAGTGCCGTATTCATTATTATGCCCTTGACTGAATGAAAATTTCATTAAACATTTCATGCGGTACTCCAGTTCAGATTTACATGTTATTATGTAGGTTTTACAGCAAAATGACATTCATTCCACATGGAAAATCATATGTGCTATAGTTGGACTTGAACTGTGAATGTCTGGTCATTAGACAGATGCTCTAACTACTACACTACTGATGTTAACATTGATTCTGCATGTTTTTCTCAATTTGAATGATTTTGATGTGTAAGCTATACTCAGCAGGGGGCAGCGATGTGCAAACATGCTGCACTTCACTTACACTTTCAATATTGAAGAAATACAAATGTAAAATAGGGACACAGGGAATCTAATTGTGAAAGTTCTAGGGACATGGCTCAACATTCTGCTACATGCTTGTGTGTTTACTACTTTGATTTTATTTCAGTGTTCGTGGACACTCTTGTATGCTTAACATACATTTCAGTATCCATGGACACTGAATTAATTGCTTACTATTAGAGGCGGGCTCTAATAGTAAGCATAGTAGGTTGTGGAACTGTGGGAGCATGTTTCTGCCTCCGTAGAGTACTTGAACACGCCCCCCTATGCTCGCACAAGTTTCCTGTGCACGTTGAGGGTGTGGCAGCGTGCCCTCATAAATATTCATATGGCGCTGCTGCCCCATCTGTAATGGGGATGCTCGGCGCAAGGCTAAAACCGTCCTTGTGCCGAGCTTCATGAATCACAGGGATTATTACTATAGCATTACACTTTGCAACATAGCGAGGGCAGAAAAAATGATATGTAGTGTCAGTGGGTCAACATGTAGCCCGCTTACTTTTAGTGCCAGGAAGGCAGAAGGTTGTGGTCTCTAACCCCACACCAGCTTCATTGAGTCAAGTTCCATTTGCATCATAAGGTCTTCTGCACTCCTGAGGTGCAGCCCTGTGAATGAGATATTAAACTGAGGCCCCATGCACCCAAACTGGATTAAGAGATAACATGGTACTTACAGAAAACAACAGGAGCTCCTTATTTTTATTATAACAAGAAATAAAACATCATATAAAAACATGAGAGTAATACAATCAAACAATGATATGTTAAAAATAATATAAAAACCAAGTTAACCAATCAAATAATATGCCTTCTTAGTTTCAGTTTCCAAATAATCACTGTGAAATAATTTCATTTAACCCTGATATGTCTATGTATTAATAACAAATATTACCAGAACTAATATCCTTTAAATAAGGAATGTCCCCAATGCAAGCCCCCCCAAAGAAAAATATGGATGTCTCTTAAATGACGAAAAAAAAATCACTTATCAGTTTCATACATATTACAACCCAAAAAGGAAAATTTGTTTTATTTCTTTGTGTTGTAAAGTATTTCAGCCTTTGCTGATATTTTTTTTATCAAGAGTGCACAAAATCCCATAGACCGGTCTGCTTCTTTTTCTTCTTCTATGCTTAATATCTAAAACAAGTTCTAAATGCAAACTTCAACAGTCTGGACTGTTATAATATTTATTAATAATATATTTGTAACAGAGACTTCTTTCATTGTATAATTTTTGTACCTCTACTTTCCATAACACCATGTTACTCAACTTTTTAGCCTTATTTTCATTATATGATACCAGTAATTATTTATATTTATATTGCATTTACCTTAATAAAAAGTCTTATTCATTTCCAAAAATAAAAAAAATGCACTGGTGAATTTATCACAACTGAAACATTCATTTGTCCTATGTAATATAGGTATTTGAATGGAGTTTAATATGGATCTACACACATCAGAAAAAAATGCCATCAGTTCAGTTTTCACCCTGTCAAATATGGGGAAGAACTGCCAAATGTGTAACTAAAACCAATAAAATATACTTAACTATGAAAACATTTTAGTAGAGGTAAATCCTGCCAAATATGTACTTAAATGCAGTGAAAATGGACATAATCAAGAAAACATTTTAGTGTAAGTCAAAAAAGAAATAAAGCTTCCAGGGAGTTAACAACCTTTATGACTCAAAATACCTTCCCAAATGCTAGAGTTAGAAATTGATTGTTCAGAAAACATGTTTCTCTTGCCTCTCATAGTTTGAAACTGAAATGTAAGACTTTTAAACCAATGCACTAAAATTGTCACACGGTATTCTAAAACTAAATTCTAAAACTAACATATTTAACTATGTTGTCTACATAATAAATACACTCTTGTGTATTGACATCACAAGCAATAACGATGCCAAGTCATTGGCCTGTAATTCAGTTCCTCAAAGCTGAACCTCACTAACTAACCCAAATAACAGTGGACTGGCATCCTTGCCTAATGCGAAGTGTATTTCCCTAAATGTCTATTAATTAATATATTAAAGAGGTATATCTATATACACAATGTCAAAAACAAAAAACAAAAAAACACTCTCAATATGAACAAGGCTTTTTAAATAAAGTTTAACATTTTCATCTTGTAACAAAAAAGTTTTTATAAACCTGTGAACAGACCAGCAAACATAATTCCAAAACTTTTAATGGCTTAATATTCTGTAGTTGCATGTGAATAGTATAATTGTATGCCTTAACAATATCACATGGAACTAATGTCACATCTTTTCTCTGTCTAATTATATAGCGAACTCTTTGTTTATTTAATAAAAAATGTCCTAATGGTCTTTTTTCCAGCTCCACATACCTCACATTATAAAATCATATTTATTCAGCTATTTATCTAAGTTTCACTTTATTCAGCTGTAGGTCAGAGAAGAGTCAAGTCTATACCGGCAGTCAGTTAATGGAAAGGAGGAAACTGATACCAGGGAGGACTATGGTCTACTGCAGTATGCATTCATGCACACACACGCACAAACACATGCGCATGCACACAAACACACACTTGCAAGGCATCAACACAAAAGAAAAATCGGGAGGATCAGCAATTTATCTGTGGCATGCTTTGGAATATGGAAGGAAATTAGATCAAAAATAAAAATCCTTGTGGATAAAATGGGGTAAGCAAGCCCCACATAGATGGCATCTCAGACAAGAATCGTATGAAGATCAAAGTGCTATTGGGCAGCTTTGCTAACTACTGTGTGTCTTCTTATTTACCCTATGAGGAGTCAGGTCTCCAGAAATAAATAGTGCAGTGCATTATGAAAAATAGCATGGTAAATGTGGGTACACAGGGAAGACAGGATTTAGAGACACACATAACATGACCACTCTAGTGTGAAAATAGTTTGGTATGCCTTATATGCAAATGACCATACAGTGGCATAAAGATTAGAAAGAAATGCTAGTGAGAACCATTGCATATGCAAATAACAAAACGAAATATAGCTGTGTGATTCAGAAATGTATAAAATTAGTGTGATGAATGGCAGCTATTATTTTTTTCTGAATAGCATCATTTTTCATTGTACAGGTATGTTACTCATTTTGAGATGCTAAGGGTGGCATATTGCTTTAGCTGATCAGTATATGTTAGCTGTCAACTTGGGAACTGGTGTTCATGATGTTGAGCATTGCTGCTTTGATGTCACAGAAAAGTTTGTCAGCAGCTGACATACAGTCACCTCCATGACTGGTACATAGCTGACCACAACCATGTGGACAGATACATTGTATGAGAGCCAGTAGACATATGCAGTCCACACATGGAAACACGAAGGATGCTTGGGCTGCATCTTCCAGTAGGCACTAAGGCTTATGTTTCATTAGCTATTCTGCTATGGGGACTGTTCAGTGTCTGACAGGGTCATGCTATGAGTATTGTAGGCATCAAAATTGCAAATACTATACCAGTTCCTTGACATAGTGTTGCAGCATGTGTAGGAGACAATTTCAGTTCCTCACAATAGCAAAGAAGAGAACCTTCACTATGCAAGAATACTATGATATAGCTCATTTTCCTGAGGTCCAGGAGCTATTGACTGCACTCACATTGCTATCAAGGCCCAACTGACATCCCATATATCATTTGGAAGGGCTTCCGCTCATTCACCTCATGATGCCCACATCTGACACACACATATGACCTATACCAGTGTTTTGTGTGGGGGGTGATTTTCCATACAGTCATCTGGTTAGTAAGAGCACATATTGCCACTTATGGAGGGCATGATATGCCAGTCGCATGAACATGGTAGTAGACCACTCATAATGGTGTGCAATGTGTGTTGCAGGAAATGCTGGATGCTTCAAGCCATGACTAATGACCCCGATACACAATCTACAAACCAAGATGGGGATGAAATATAACAGTACATTGTCGATCACATGCAACATCACCAAATATGTATTTGGACTGCTGAAGGCCCACTTCCACTGCCTGGATACATCTGATAGTGCCCTGCAGTATGCTTTGGAGACCTCCAGCAAGATGTTTGTGGTCTACACCATGCTTCATAACATGGTTATATAAAAACTGTTACAACACGGGCAGACCATAGCACTGCCTGACATGCTTTCGGCAGTGGAGGAGGAGCAGAGTGAAGAGTTGTCAGAGGAAATGTTTGCAGCAGGCCCTTACATGAGGCAGAGGCAGATGCAACATTGCATGGCACTGGCAAAAAGGTGGTGTCTTTTACATAACTATTGTCCATAACTACAGTAATACAGAATAAGACAGAGCCATGTAATTAAACAACTAGACTATGGATTATACTGCACTGATTAACCATGATATATAGCAGACATTACTGTATGCATGCAAACCAGTGGGATGAGTATGACACAGTTGTACTTATTTGCATAGGTGGAATGGGGTACAGTGACAGTGGCAGTAATGAGTGCATAGATGGAAGGGTTGTGGGTGGGGGATGCATTAGCACACATACTGCTAGGAGGGTGGTGTGATTATGGGATCACATTTTCCACAGAGAGAATGGAGTTTTCTTAAGTAGAATGCTGGCTGGTTGTATCATGTGGTCCTAACTTATCAGGACTGGAAGCATTCTGTCCAAGGGATGATATACCATGTTGGGTGCATGTTCTGAAACCTAGCTTTGGCCCACACAGTGGCATGTTGTCCACAACTATTGGACATGCACATGTAGATGTTAACCACAGTATGGACAATGAAGCCATCTAAGGAATGGTGTGTACCATTTGTGTAAGCCTGCTCTGAGGTCATGAACTGTGCATCCATCTTGTAGTACAAGCATGGTGGTTAGTGTCGAGCATCTGTGTAGCTACCTCAATAGATGACAACTGGGCCACCACTGCCCTCACCAAGCATGTCTGCTGTAGATCAGTATATGCAGATCTTCATGCAGGCCATCAGCATATTCACCATTGCTGATAGGGCATGATTAGTGGCTCTCTGAGGCTGGATCACTGACTTGCACATCTGTTGATTGATGCTAAGTGTAGCACCTAGTTCAGGGAATGTTCTGGAATCAAGGTGATGATGGCTATTTACACACCTCTACTCTATGCAGTATGCATGCATCTTGGAGGTAGTTTGGCCCTGTGAATCCATCTGTGGTCATGACACTTGTGCAGCAGGGGTGGGCTGATATGGATGATGTGGCCTTCACTGAACATAGGTGATGCCAGAGGTTCATCCTCTTATTCCATAGTACCTCTGCTATGGGTGAATGTGTCTGTCCTCCACTGTTAGCCTTGCTGTCAGTGCTACTGTGTCACTGGAATGTGCTATGTGCATGGTACCATCATCATCACTCTGGTGATTCTTTGACATCAGGCATGTGCTGACTTGTTTGCTAAACCTGCGCATGGTGGAACTTCTGCAAACATACAGATAACAAGCTGACAATGTTGGTACATATTTGTGACACCTACCACCATGTGGCACACAGATTACTACATCCCAATCCTATACTTAGCATATGGACACATACGCACCTTATAGTACAGGTTGTCACTGTTGCAATACTGAAGCCTACTGGAACATGTAAAGGCATATGTGTTTGTCTGAGTAATCCATATACAAGTGTATACCAATGTCCCATAGGAATGGCACATGCCACTACTCATCTGGTGCATTCATTACAGACAGTCAGACAGCTGTCATGAGGCCATCTCACATATCCAAGTTACTGCCAGGTATGGACATTCTCTCACTTTTCCCAATGAGAGATGCCAGGCATTCCTCCATCTTTAATGTGTATATACATGTACATATGTAAGTATGTATGCATTTATTTATTTAACAATTGTTAACCAAGTGGGCAAGTCTGAAGACCATTTTCAGCCATGACCTAGGCCACAAAGGCAAATACAGTACATATAGAAAGGTAAATAACAAAAAGGTATCATAATAAGGTTTATAGAAAAATGTCTGTGTTGGTTGTCCACCGCCAGCGGTCAGCATGTCACTGATAGGTTCCTAAGCCTTGTCCCTGGCATGCAGTGACATATCAGTGATCCTACAACACTTCTTTTGTATTGCCTATCATGGCCAGCCACTGCACTAATGTCATGCACCACTGTCATACTTATTCATGGAAAACCCTGTTAGTTTTATCCTTCTCCAGGGTACACACATCATGCCATGTGGGCTAGGGCTTGTAATATCATCTCTATTTCCTGTGTGGCGAACATCATCAGTTATTGCTGTTCCTTCAGTCACATACTCCGGTGGACTGCACATATGGATCAGTGTGTGTGTGTGTGTGTGTGTGTGTGTGTGTGTGTGTGTGTGTGTGTGTGTGTGTGTATGCATGACAGTCCATGTCAGCCAACATTTGCCTCCAAATTGAATCCAGCACTCATGTGATGACTACAGTCCTATGCCCTGCTATAAAATAACTCTTGTGACATCTCACCATAGTGTGCCAGTTGTGGGCATGGGCTGACAGCACAGTCAGGGCTTGGGGTAATGGAGGCTCAGCATCTCCTGTAGCATGTACTACTGTCTGTGTGCATAAGACATGATATGTAAACACCTTAGCAACAAGACTGTGGCTGAGTCTACCAGTTGGCTGTTCATTGTCATGCTGAGCCCCCCAGCCTGTCAAGACCATGTCATGGCCTGTAGAGTGTTTCCAACCTCCCCCCCACACACACAATGCACTGATGTGTGGCACTGTCTGCTGCTGCCATATCCCCTTGAATGGTGACTGAAGTCCTGAGGTTCATTTCCAGTTATCCTTTCTGTTGTCTGTGTCCCACTTTAGCAGTACATTTTGTAATACACTTTATTCTAATTCTGTATGTTGCTCACTGTAATCTTCTACAAAATGGTTCTTATTGTACAAAAAATGGGGTTCATAATGTAGCTATTATGCTAATGAGGTGGCAGCATGATCATCTATGAAATGCACCACTAACTTCTGTCCAGTAGCACAGAAGTTTAAGGCTCTGAGTTGTTAAAAAGCTGCTTCCTGCATTCAGGGATACATGGTTATATTCCTTCCACTTCCATTTGCCTCTTTGCAAGTCATCTGACAGATGATGCTTCTGGATCACTCTTGAATAGGGACACTTGTATCCAGTGGGCATACCCAGTTAACAAATGCATGAAATAAAATACATAGACAAACTCCTATTCTGAGCTACAAAACCTGTTCTGGTTCATGCACAAGCTGGTGTTGGGTCATGTTTGGTTTGTGCACCTTAAAAGCCAAGCCACACTAATTACACTTTGGGTCACACAAGTAGCCATGGCCATTATGCTGCTTTTAATGGGCATCACGCTAAGTGATTTCAGGTCACTTAGGATGTGTGCCTCTATGGATCCTGGCCATGATATTGTTACATATCACACTACCGACCACATGCATGACCTTACTATTGAAGGACATCTCACTATTGCGCTATGCATTGCTGTGCATCACATGGTGTTTGCAGCATGTGGACATTTGCCCTGGCTATCAGTTTTTAGCTCTCAGACTTGAGATGATCACCGGACATAGGCTCAACAGGACCTTACTCTGACTGGGTCCCACCTAGTGCAGAAAAGAGTGCAGGATCTTTTTACACCTGCTACAAAGGCATAATTAGAAGTGCCTACTGGGTAAGTATAAGAGCCCCATTTATAAAGTGAATACCTGACATTAGTGTGCCAGGACTGTGTGCAATGCTACAGGCATCAGACTGTAGTGAGCAGGACTGGTGTAAGTATAATGAACTGAAGAGGCTCCACCCAGACCTTCTCCATCAAATGGAAGAAGAGGTTGCGGAAAGAGAGAGAGAGAGAGAGAGAGAGAGAGACCATATTATTGTAAGCAGTATGGTTTTGCATTGTTGTTTTACAGTAGGCCTGTCACCTGTAGTTGTAATTACATTTTGCGGTCAGGGATGACTTATGCTTATTACTGTCTGTGATTTATGTTTTCCAGTGCCTTGGGAGATAAAGGAAAATAGGATAGCCTACCAGAAGAGGCAGGCTAGGATCTCCAAGAGGACGGAGTATAGTGTATTGTGACATTGCTGTCATATTGCAATAAAGCTGTAAAATAACACTGAACAGTTGTATTTTAGTCTTTTTGGTCTTGTTACTATGTCTTATGGTTATATGTTGTTAGGCTTTGCTGTTTTGTTTTCCTGTGCTTGCTGTGATATTGTAATAAACTGCAACACATACAACTGAAATAATGTAGTTGTTATATTTTTGTTTATTTTCATTACTCCATTGTCTTTACAGTATGTTCATTTGTTGCTTTTTTTTCTACATTTCAGGTATTCCTGTAACAAAAACTACCATTTTATTACTGACAACTTGTTTTTGCATCATTTTTTCCTTTCTCATTTTTCCTCTACTTTTTATGTTATTTTGTTGATTTCTTTTTCTCCAATTATTTTCTTTATTTGTAGGACCAGCTGTGGTGCAGACAGCAGTGAGGTGGTAGCCAACATGTTCTGGACTGATCACCTCACAGACCACTGGGCCCAGAGCAGTCCTCAGTCCTGCCTGTATGTAGAGTTATGAAGGTCATCTTGTGGAAGGCAAATGGCTCACTTTTGAACAACATTCCTACTTCTCTAGTGGGGGAGTGTGGACTCCTTATTGGAGAATGGCAGATCTGGGTCCTCCTGAGTCACCTGGTATGAGGTTCAGTGGCTGGAGAGGACCAAGGTAGATTGGTGGCCTAACCCTCACTGGCACTCTGGAGTACCTCTTCACGTAGTTGGTAAAATCAATTAGTTGGCTTGCCCCAACCAAAGGGCCACTTGAGGCAGAGTCTGCCCATGATGTCAGACACAGAAGTGACTGACTTCTTTGTGGGCACTGGTCCAGCTTGGCAAGCATTCCTCCCCCTCTCTGTGCCCCATCACTATGTTTCTTACCCTTTTTGTAGTCCAATCCTGTCTGTCACCAGTGTCTACCTTCTGTTAGTCTGCATGTCTCCATTTTGCCCCCGTGTATCACTATCTCCCCTGTCAGTCTTTGTCTGCAGTATATGCTTGTTTGTCTGTCCCTGCTTTCTTCCATCCTTTCTAACCACATCTTTGCCATTCTACCTGCCTCCTCTACTCTTCTTCAAAAAATCAAAAATGGGTACCTGTCTCAGAACAAAAATATTCCCTTCTTCCCCCACGCTATACCAGTCTTCCCTTTCTATCATTCTACTGTGTATCCCTGTACTTGTCTTCATTAATAATATCCCTCGATCCTTCACATAAAATAAAAATATCATCTAAATACTTCAGGTAGAGTTTACAGTGCTTACAAAACTTAGAAACAAACACAACAGATCTTTCCCATGCTAATAAGACCAGATTTGAAAACACCGCACCCATAGCGACACCCTTAATCTGTTTATAAAATTTGCCTTCAAAATAAATGAAATTATTATCAAGAACTATTCCATCATATCCCTAATTAACTGAATATTGGACGCAGCCAAAAATGGACAGAAGATCAAGATCTCAGAAAATAGATCTAAACCTTCATCCCTGGGAATAGCATTAAAAAGATCTACTACAGCAATAGTAAGAAAAGCCACCGTTATTGACCATTTATCTGGGGTTACTCTTCCCATAAAATTAAGATGGTAGGTTTCAAGCTAGAGCAAGGGTTTAAGTTGCCCATCAGTAAAAGTAGCAAGGGGTGTGTAACTGAACCACTGGCCACTTCAACTGGTCTGAATTTTAAACTGTGAATATGTTTATGAATTTTAGGTATACCAAATATAGTAGGAACCAGTGGTTACTTCACATTCAGAAAATGGAACATTTCATCTATAGTTCTACCTTCCAAAAGCAAGTCATACAAAAACAACTCAATTTTATAATTTGCAATATTAATCTCATTACGAGATACATGCAAATAACTGGATGTATCCTGCAAAATGTTTAACATAGCAGCCGAATAATCTAAAAAATCAATAATCACAAGACCACCACCCTTGTCTGACTTCATAATTCTGATGGACCTATCATTCTTAAGGGTGTTGAACAATAACTTTTCAGATCTAGTCAAATTGTAATATTTAAAACCATTCATAACCTCAAGTAAATCATATAAGTCATTAATGCAAGCCTTCGCAAAGGCCTGTAAAACTGAATTTATAGGAGGATTAAAAATACTCTTCCTTTTAAAATTAATCGCAACATCACAAAAAGTCTTGTTAATACCATTAGTAAAAACAGTTGCTAGGTTAAGCATTCTGGAAAAGTTTAAGTTCAATAACAGTATCAGCTATATTGAAGGGGGAATTGAGGATGAACTTAAATCCCTTGGAAAACAGGGAAAGAATTCTAGGGTGATAGTAATATGGCTGTAATCAAAAATATTAAAACCTTTGTGTGACAACAAAATGCCATTCATTGCTGCCTCTGTCATTTCTTGCCCTTCCCTTCCCTTTCATAGTTTTGTTGTTCTGGTACTGATTGTATCAGGGTGCTGGCCAACCACTTGGTCCAGGTTCCAGGGGTAGCATGTCTATTGTGCTAATCACTCGGACTTCCTCAAGGCAGGAAAATCCTGCTCTGAATTCAGATTGAAAACAATTTTTTCTAACAACTGGAATTTATTACAAGCTGGTAGTGACATTTGTCACTTATTTATTTCCAGACCGACATTTACTTATAAAAATAAAAGTAATTTTAAGTCTTTACTGGAACATACTGTGACACATATGGGGTCTCCACTACAAGAAAATGCGAACATTGTACATAATGTACATATATTAATGTTAATAAAGATGGTCAGGCACTTAATAAGATCAAAACATGGAATGTGGGTACATTTGTAAACTGCAACACAAAAAGAATTATTTATTTAGCTACCTGTTGCTCATGCAATGCATTTTATAATGGTAAAACCAATAATTCCCTTAAACAAAGGATATATCAACATGTTTACAGTATTAGAAGAAGGGACAACAAAAGTGCACTTGCTCGACATTCATTATATTGTTTAAATTTTAATAAGTTTGTGTTTTTAATTTTGGAACAGTAGGTTTTGCATGACACTGGTGGAGATTGGGAAAATGAACTACTTAGGAAGGAAATGAAATGGCAGCTTAAATTTGATGCTGCATACCCACCAGGGTTAAATGATAACATTTCTATTTCTAGTGAATTAAAGAGAAAAGCTTTGAAAATGTTAGTGTTTTTAACTACTTTTAACTATTTTGTACCATTTTAAATGATTTTAATTCTTCACATGTATTTATTGTAAGCTGTTTCTTTAAATGCATTGGTTGTTTTGGAGGGGCGTGTTTCTTTGAATGTTTTTAAGCAGAACTTTGAGTTTAATATGGGTGGTTCTGAAGATGTCTGACTTGACAGATGAAAGCGCTTAACCATTCTCTGTTTTATTTTTATCTGGATTATTAAAACGCTGCTTTGTGGTTTCCTTTTGGAATGACTTGGTTTTCTATGGATTTTGTTTGGTGTATACCTGGTCAAGCAGTGGTGGAATTATTTTGGATATATACATATATATATATATATATATATATATATATATATATATATATATATATATATATATATACACACACACACACACACATATATGTATGTATGTATATAAATACACTCAGATGTATGTGTTTGTGTGTATTTGTATGTGTTTGTGTGTGCGAGCGCACAAGCACTTGTGTGTGAGAGATGCAGAGGCGATACCATGCAGCATTCTGTTAACTTCTGTTGTAGTGCATTGTGATTTATTTGCTTGGTATGCTAGGTGTGGTTTCCTAGTTACATACCACAAACACTATGTCACCACTTCTATTTAAACCCTTAGTATAAAGAGAAGAGTTTTCACTTCCTTATAACCCTTGTTTCTTTGTTGATCATAAAAGCTGCAGATGAACAGCAACTAAAACAATGAAATACAATGGGAATGGAAAAGAACTTTCTAATAAACATTATGCTTGTTTCTGAATGGTCATAAAAGATTTACCAGTACCACAATGTTAGTTTTTATCAGCAACACTAAATTTTCAGACTATGTACTGCATTCTGTGTTCTATATATAAATGCATCTACCATTTGCTATAAATCCAATAAGAGTTACATTGTGAGTTGCTCATGACTGTTGCTTTTCTGCTTTGCACAATTGATAAGGTGATGCGATTGGTTAAGGAGAAACCAAGCCACTTATGAAGCAGAATGGAACTGCAGTTCAAGTTTCCTTTAACTTCACATATATACTTGCTGATAAAAAAATAGTCTATGATATTTTCAAAAACAAGCAGGATGGTGTAATTCAACATGCTGTAATTATTGCAAATTTCAGAATGACATTATATATTAAGCTTCAGAACACCCCATTGAAGAGCCATTTCTCCAGTGGCAGGACCAGAAATGCACATTTATGTGTTTGTCTGTCACACTGATGGGCTGGGAGGCATAATAAAATTATTTCACTGTTAATTTTTATATAAAAAGGCATTGTTATTGTAATGGAGAATTTTGTTCCCCATGGAAGGCAATAGCCAAGAAACTGGGGAATTAAATGACGTTTTAAGCCGACTATCTGTTTTGTTTGATTTTCATCTAGTATTTAGTATACTCAAATGTCTGTAGGATGAGAAAGGCAGACTGATCACCTCTTCTACACTGGTTGTATGTTCTGGGATGCAGTAAAACAACACCATCTTAGATGTGGTGAGTAGACCATGCCTCCCTCTGTTTTAGACAGATGAGCAAGGGGAGACATGAACTAAGGTTTTAAGCTACTACTATAAGGGACAAGCCTGAACAAGCTCTCTAAGTCTATGTATCATTCAGTCTATAAACTGCAATTTTAGTATGAGGCTTGGACTCACTTCCTAGAAAGTCACTTAATTCCATTGTGCTTAATTTATGAGAATGTACTTGTCGGGAGGTAGTTCTCCAGACTGGCATCCTTTCAACTCAAAGTTCAAGACCAAAAGAAAAAAAAATCACCTGTCCTCTTGTAATTAGCAAGCATCTTGCTATGGTTACTAGCACACACTGAGCTTCTCCACACATGGAAATGTAGTATCAATATTCATTTATGAAGCATTAATATCCTCACATATTCATAGTTGAATGCCAGTACTGCACTTCTGTCCCATCAGAATCTGTTGATCACAGCCTCCAACAGCAAGCACCCAAGGCATTATCTCCCTGTGCCCCATCCTAGTTACAGCTCTGATACTTCCATTTGGTTTCACGTCAGTTTCCAGGGTGCTCGCCTAATGCATGTGCATGCTTACAATACACTGGCACTTGCAGGAAACCAAAGAATTTTCACACTTCCACAATTGTTTCCTCTCTGGCCTTCCATAAACATGCTAGTTTCAGTGATGGTCTATTCCAGTATTTAGCAATAACTTTGAATATAGCACAGCCACAGATGTAGATCTCACAGTACCTGAGGTTTATAGGCTTCAACCTGGACTCATGCAGAGAGTCCATAAATGCTTGACACCTCAGTCCAAGACATCAGTTCTTCATTCTTCTATAACAACTGTCCATCATTGCCTCAAGGTGCTAAGCTCATGTTGATGGTCAATTCTGTTATATTTCATGCAACCATTTATATGAAAGTTCTTTAATGAACACTTTAGGTCCAATAGTCATAGAAAATGGAGGCAGGGAAGCATAAGATCTACATTTCCTGATCCTGCAAATAACATCTGTCATTGCAGATGGAGGCCAACAATCTATTTTCCTGACAGTCACTTCCCACTTCTCCCTTCCATAATGACAGTTACAACAGACAAATTAACCTAGGATTGGGAGGTGAAGGGTGTGAGGCACTGCATTGGGCAGATGGTTCAAGGTATTTGGATTTCAGCAGAACTTTCACCTGCATGTCAATCTACTGGAGATGGAGCCCTTCTGCAATTCACTACTTCTGTCAGAAAAAGCCATTTTCATGGCTACTGCACTGTCTTTCAATAAAGCCTTTTTTTAAGAAAAAGAACAATTTTATTCTTTGGAAAGGAGGGGATGATAGAATCAGAGGTAAACCTGATAATGTAATTTAGAGTACTACAGGAAAGACACTTTTAGGTGTAAGAAGACACTTCGGGCTGGTCATATTTAATGAAATGATTCCTAGAAGCTCACTCACAGCAGTCTGTAGGATACCGAGTATGGTGACAGGGCTCTGAGTCAGTCCATGCAGGACATGTTTTTTAGGCCTTGTATCCTTTTAGCTAGGTATCTTTGTGGGCATTCCAGTTGTTGCATGTGTCTGGACAAAGAAATGGCAAAGGGGGCATTACATTCAATGACTGGCCTAATGAGGAGTGAGTAAAGGGGGATATGGCATCCTTAGACCTAGATACAATCCCTTTTTTATAAGCTTGGCAATATAGAAAGACTTTCTCATAACAGTGGACTTATAGAGCTTGTTCAGGCTTGTCCCATATAGTAGTAGCTTAAAACCTTAGTTCATGTCTCCCCTTGCCCATCTGTCTAAAACAGAGGGAGGCATGGTAAAAAGTTGGTAAAAAGTTAGGTCACTGTCCACATAAGTTCCGAAATCCTGAACTACTGGGTCATGTCTTAGGGGCATATTGTTAATGTGATAGTTCCTTGGGAACGATGACTTCTCAAAGGATACAATAATGTATTTTTTGGCAATTTGTTTCAGTCCACAGTTTTGGTACCAGTTATTTATTTGGGCATGTAAATAACTGGTTCCAGTTATTTATTTGGGACAAATCTTCCTACAGGATGGCAAAGAAATTTGGGGATTCAATGACTGCTCCTTGCCTGCAGTCATTTGCAAACTTAGTCAGCCAGAGCCCTTTGGTATTGGCTTGTACTTCAGAAAAGTAGATGCCAAACAGGAGAGGTCCCAGCACAGAACCCTGAAGGACTCTACAAATGATGCCCTATTTTGATTTCCTGCATCCTATCTGTGAGCCAGTTCCAATGGGTGACTCAGGGAGTTTATTCCCAGAGGGGTTGTGCCAAAAGCTTTGGCCAGGTTGAGGTATGTGATGTGTATTGTTTTGCCTTCATCCATTGCTTTGTTGACCTTTTCAAAAATCCACCAGACTGAGTAAGCATGACCTCCCCTTGGTGAATCCAAACTGAGATGGGTCCAATATATGGAGGTTCCCTATATCCTGACTGATTAGTTCCATGATAGGTTTTTCCTCAGCTTATGGGTCTGTAATTGCTTGGGTCTATGGAAGGTTCTCCCTTATGCAGAGGAATGACTGTAGCTAAACTCCATTTACTTGGTACAAAATCTGTATGGAGGCTGAGATCGAACAGCATTGTTAGGGATGTGGCTAAATCTTTTTTCATGCTGTTTAAGATGCAACAATATTTTCAAGACCCATTAATGCAGTATTTTTATCTTCTGAAAGCATTTTTAGGACTTTGTTTTGTGTGATAGCTGGAGGTGAGCGAGTTTCAGGTATATCTTGAGAGACCGAAGTTGGGGGGGGGGGCGTAAAGTTAGAGAGAAATTTATCAGCCAGGAGATGATCTTGAGTCATTAAGTAAAGAGGAATGTGACCTTAACCCTATACTATAAGCTAAGAGAGTGAATGGAATGAGCAATGCTTGCCAAACATTTTAGTTGTGGTTTATATTCCTAGGGAGTCCATTCTGTTTGGTGGACAAGCTGAGCAGATACCTGCTCATGCCCCATATGCAGTCCTTCAGCTTCTCTATCTATTTCTTCTGCAAATATACTTTTTCAAAAATGGGGAATACCTATTGCAACTTGTTCACATCCCCAACCAACACCAAATACAAGGATTGTGTCTCCCTTATCCCATTCCCTTGACAAGGAAACCTCAAGGGATGATGGAGCCAACAGGTGGCCAAACGGACTCCAGTAAACTTTATCCCATTTCCTCAGATGACAATATTCATCCAGAAGGCAACATTTCTCAAGACCAAAGTCATCTTCATCACTCTTTATTGGCACTGGCAGATCTGATTCCTTATCTTCTGCCTAATCTACTGAAGGAGCCCCTCTTACTGAGACCAACAATGAATCTTTTTTGCCATCCATTGGACAAGTCTCACTTAGACATTTATTCCCTGCAGTTCACCTCCTGTTATCTCAGCTTGCAATAGTTGACAGTAATCCAGGCTATTCAGACAGAGATGCTGCTAGTCTCTCTGCATCCCCCAAAAATCTAGCAGGACAAGTAGATGTTTTTTGGAGGGAGGGGTTTGGGCTGAGTCTAAGGACTTCAATTCATTTTCTGCTCTTTTTCCAGCCATACTAGACTACTTATCTGGTAGCGTTGAATCTGGTTTAGGTTAAGATTCATTTAAAGGTCATATGGCTACCATTTCATGTTTTCACCAAGGTCAAGATAGCTTAAACGTGGCGTCCTTAAGAGTCTCCAAAACAAGTTTGAAAGGAACATTTTTGTTGACGACTTTATTACACTACCCATTGCCTCTCTTCAACTTGTAGTTTGTTTTAGAAAAATTGACACAGGCTAGATTTCAGTCAGCCCCTTCAGCACACTTAAAATTTCTATTTTAGAAAATACTGAAACCCAAAGTAGAAGGAACTTCACACAATGGAGGACGAATAGCTTTCCACACCACACTTTAATGAACAATCGAACTGAGCGCTTTTGTCCCTGACAAACCGTGGACTTCATTAGAATCTCTCAACAGTACAGATTTTTGCAGAATGTTCAAATTTTTGCCACATGTTTTGTCTGGTTTTCATAAAATTGTTGTTTTACTTGTAACTTGAGTAACCCAGCTGCAGCTTCATTGACAGCAGCTGTTGTCTTTCAGCATTACAAAGGGTTCTTCAAACTTTACTTCCAATTACATCTACTGGTTCTACATGACAACAGCGGTTCTTTTATCCTATCCTGTATGTGCTCTTAATTTCTCCTTTGTTTTTCCAGCAGCAAATGAAGTTTAGTCATAGACATATTTGTCCAGGGGACATTGGAGAAGTAAAGGCAGTAAATGAGAGGAAAGTTGGGGGGCTGTGGGTTTCAATGTTTTTCCTTGTGGATACTTTGGGTTTCAGTGTTTTTCTTGTGGACTGCACTTGTGTAACTATTCATTTGGTTATTTTAGAAAATAACTTTTCTTGGTGACTTTCATTTCTCCTACGAGAAATTCTGAAATACATGTTTTTTTTCTGTGGAACCACCTTATTTAATTTTTCATAAGGCTAGAATAACACTCACAACAAGTCCTTTTTTCATGCCAAAAGTGGTTACTGAATTTAATTAAAGCAGATTATTCATTTTCCTGTTTTATTTTCTTCCTTATTCTGACAATGGGGAGTATCTGCTGAAGTCCATAGACAGTTAATGTGAACTTAGGCAGAACTGAGGCCTTCATAAAATACCTTCAATTATTTTTTTCCTTTGATCCCAAGTCTATGGGGCAAAGTTATCCAAAATAAAACTTGTCAGATAGTAATCCTATTATATTAATTAGTTATGTTTTACATAATAAGCCATTTTCTATGCTTCCTAAGCCTCATTCTACAAGAGCTATTGTTATCTTCATAACTTTTTTCCAGAAAAGAATGTGTCAGTGACCTTTGTGAACTGAATACTTGGTCTCCACTGAAGAGTTTTGCAAAGCACTGTAAATTAAGTCTGATCTCCTGATCAAGACCTCACTTTGAGGCCATGGGTATCAAGGTCATGATTAAATATAAGCTACCATTAATATCTTCTTAGAGGACAGACTCAGTCCTATTATCTATAGATGCTAGTATGTGCTTACCTAATAATGGATCTATAGGACAGGGACCATCCTTGTTAATGATCCTGTAGGCCTTCTCCACTTTGATCAAGATGATCTCACTATCCGATAAATAAATATGCCTTTTTTCCCATAGCATGGTTATCTCAGAGCTAGACATGGAGAGCCATGAGGTTCTTTATGGGATAAGGGGGATGAGCTCACCATCCTTGGAAAGTTTGAAGTTCCACGTGCTTAGTCCTAGCAGTTAAAAACAATGGCCCTAGTCCTACAGATCTATTTTTATGGTAAGCAAATTACTTTTGTATTCTGTACTGTACGTTTCTGATAAGCTTCCTTTGTCAGTATTTTTTAAACCTTTGGCAGGATCCAAAAAAATGCTTACCTATATAGAGGTTGTATGTACCATGTGAACTTAGTTCACTGTAAATCGACAGTAGAGATATCTGTAAATACAAATATGTCACTGCTGGTGCAACAGCACGAGTGAAAGCTATTGAACCATGTTTCTGATTCACACCATGTGGGGTGATCATGTATACATGGCTCCCTCTTGTAATTCAGAGACTTGTAAGTGTGTGCCATGGAATTATGGGATAAAGTCTGGAAATGTAAGAGAACAGCAAATGTTGAATATCACGGTTCTCCTTTGAACTTTTTTTGTAGGGGGCAAGCCCCTTTTTACCCACAATGTGTGGGGCAAGCCCCCCATACCCTGCACCTATGTAAACCAACCCCAAGATCGGCATACCTATAAAGAAAGGGAACATTCTGAGAAACAGCCATCTCAGCATATGTAAGCCTGCATTTCTGGTCATTCAGTTCCACTCTTCTGGAACTCACACTAACAAGTCTTGAAATATCAAACAGTCTACTTCATACATGCAACACAGCAAACTCACACAACTCACAGTGGTTTAAGATTGTGGGTGGGAGTGTGGAAATAAGGCCCAAACACATAAAAATGGAGACAAGTAAAATGGCCAGATGATTATAAAGCAAAAGGCATAACAGGCACAATGACTGACAGTGGAACATGTTCAGGAGCATGAGACAGTGGATATGCTAGGAAATTGTAAAGGGTAAGAAGTCTAGAATAGGAACATGTACTTTAGGATGCAAAGGAATGGAGACACAGGGCTGGCCTTTGGTCAACTGGTGCCCTAGGCAAAATGTCTCCACAGTGCCCTCCCAACACCACCTGGTGCCCCCATTCTGGTCTATCTACACCATTCAGATTACTGGAAAAGCACCTCTACTAGAGCGGTACCCTAGGCGGCTGCCTAGTTGGCCTATGCCTAAGGCCGGCTATGCGGGGACAGGTATGTAAAAGATAGGACAAACACATATAGACACTAGAGTGTGTGTGTGTGTGTGTGTGTGTGTGTGTGTGTGTGTGTGTGTGTGTGTGTGTGTGTGTGTGTGCGCGCGCATGTGTGTGTGTGTGTGTGTGCATGTGTGCGTGCATGTGTGTGTGTGTGTGTGTGTGTGTGTGTGTGTGTGTGTGTGTGTGTGTGTGTGTGTGTGTGTGTGGTGTGCCAAAATTTCAAGCTAAAAGAACAAAAAAATAGGTTATTTCCTCACACCAGGCACTTTGGTTCATATATGAGTACAAGCTCTGTGGAGTATCACAAATAAGGTACTTTCGTTTTGAAGAGCTATAAAGGTAATATTTCATTTGGTGGTAGTCTAAGCTGATGCCATAAGTCCCATGACAGTTGTGAAAAAGTAGTGATGATTATATTACAATAAAAGGCATAACAGAATCAGAAAAAATTTCCCCCACCATACATGTATATTTGTATCAAGTAAAATTCCACAAAGGTAAATAAATACATTCCCACCAGTTCCCCATGCTTAAACTCCAAAAGTACAAAATGGTAACCGCTTGAAATCTTGAGACCAGCTTTGCTGAGTCTTGAGATGTGAAGACTGAATGGCTGAAAATATGGACTTGCATTTGCCAAGTCCAAGATGGCCATTTCACAAAATATTCCTGTTTCTCTGAGGTATGGTGTTCTTTAGAGTTGGTATATATAAGTTCAGTGGGTGGGGGCTTGCCCCATTCTTGCTCTAAAGAAAATATCCAGTTTGCAAGTTTAAAGGAGAGGAATTCTTTTCTTGTATTTTTCGTCTCTGCATTTGGAGTCCTGACATTTCAACAGAGAGCTGTGCAAGACAGACTACTAAAATAATTGTGTATTGGGTCCATATAGCAAGGCCTAAGTCTTCTGAGGTGTACTTCTGTTCTTTAAAACTGTATACTGTGCATTTTTTTCAGATGCCTGCTGCAAAGACTAATGGTTGTCGCCATTGTACATCTGCACATATTTTCAACACACACCTAGATGTATCACAAGGCATACAGGGTTAATAGTAACAGTCAACATGTTACAGTCTTCACTAAACTACAAGAATAATTATTTTGGATTTTGCTATGTAGCCTACCCTCTGGTAGTTTAGCTAAGAGCATTAAGTCTACTAGACACTAATGAGCTTTATCATTTCCTGGGTTTGAGTCTTTTAATCTCCATTTTGGTGTCATCATGAATGGCAACAAGGCATTTCATCAGCCTTAAAGCGGAGTTTCAATTTTGATTAACTAATGCTTCTGCTGACTTGCATGTGAAAATGGCTTTTGTTTTCTGTGGGTGATTGCCCTTTCCTGGTGGTTATCTGGCCCTCCATTTAATTTATCTATATTAGGAGGTGTGGGGTGCAAAGCCATCAGACTAGAGGGTATTCCCACATTTAAATACATTTTGCTATGGTATTGATGGTGAAGTTGTATATCAGGGACTGTTTATACTTTTTTTTTTTTTTTTTTTTTTTTTTTTTTTTTAAGCAATTGCAAATACAAGGCTATTGTGCTTGTTTTTGTGATCATGTTTGCCACTGTTTTATCTTAACTTTACCACTGAATAGTCAATGTTTTGTGGTTCTGTGTAGGAGTCTCCTATTCCTTGTATAATACTCGATTTGCCTACAGCATGACTTTAGGCTAATTAACCAGATTGTACTTCCAGTTGTCTCTAAAAACAGGCACTTGTGCCTCACGTGCATTTATCTTACCTGTCACCTGGTAACAAATAAAAGTTAGCTACATCATTCAGTGGGATGGATTCATGAATGTAACACTGGTGACCTGGGTTCATCTAGTGATCCTTGGTGCTGAAGGAACCAGATAAGTGGCTTGGTGTGAACAACCAGTGTAGGTTTGTCCATCCAGGGGGAGGAAGTGGCTTTGCCTGCTATATCGGCACCACCTAACAATGGTTGGGTGGTACTACAGTAAAAAGCTACCCAGTGGTGAGATTTGCTAGATTATCAAGTACTGTTTAACACTAGCTGGGGTCTGATATCTATAATCAGTTAGTGAGTATCCAGCATTGTGGACCTGCCTTGGCAGGGAACTCACCAGCTACCATGAGAAAGGATTATAGCAAAAAAAAAAAAAAAAAAAAAAACAACCAGCAGTGAAGAATGGCTGTGCAAACCCCCACCTTTCAAATCTGTGGGATGCTTCATCAGGCAGAACGGAGAAAGAAAGGACCCCATTAAGGTCTGTGGAACTAAATGGTCAGACTAGTGGGCTAAAGGCAAAGGCAAAACAAATCCTTCTGGTTGCAGCAGAGTTTGTTAAAGCACAGTTCTACAAAATGAGTTTTGTGAGTCATACCTACCTGATACACAGTTTAGAGAAGGGGAAATAATTAGAATTTGTAAAAAAAACCTACTTATTCTCTGAGATGTGGTAGCATGTAATATACCAGAAACGTGAGGTGTGTCACTCATGTTCACGGACACTGATCTGCAGTTTTTAAAAGGAAATTCCATTTTTTATGAGATAAAACCTGGGAATTATATCAGTGATTTTAAGTGTATTCTCAGATCATTGCTATAATTTTATTACAATTTTAGTGGATATATATGCAAAATTAAACAGATTTTAGCTGTAGAATCCAATAAACTAAAGTGGCAATATTACAAACAGTAAATATGAGAAGAAATACAAGTTATGGTTAATGAGGGGCCCCTACTTAAACTGTCCAGTTTCATGAAAATTCACTGTATTTCTGATACTCAGGCGGTCCAAATGTATGCTTTTGCGCTATTTTTCAGTAAAAATGGCACATTCTGCATATCAGAACAACCAAGTAATCTAATAAATCTCCATGGTTACCAGCAGCTAGTCCAAATTCCAACTAGATGTGATAAAAAATCTAAAAGGGAATCCATCCTTAACTGGGTCCTAACTAACAACCCCACATTGTACCCCCACACAGGCAGTCTCCCAGACACCTTAAGTGACCACAATATAATATACCTTATACATAGTAGAACAAGCATATGCAAAACCACTAACTATATGTCTACTAGAAACACAAAAAATTATCTCCTGAGGTCCTCAATACTTTACTGTGTAACTGTGACTGGTCCCCCCTAAAAACCTTCCCACTTGACCAGGCTGTAGCATATTTCAACAAAACATTTCTACAACACCTAGACACTGTCGCTCCATTGTCCAAAATCAAGGTTAGAACCTCTACAAACCCCTGGCTCAGTAAAGAAACCAAGCAAATCCTTAAGTCCAGAGACACTGCCTTGCTTTACTATAAAAAAACAAAGAAACACAAAGCCTAACTAAGTACCAAGAACTGCACAACCATGCAAAAAATGCATTAGGCTGGACAAAAAAATCCTATTACATGAAATTACAAACTAAATACCAACACAACCTCCAGAAATTTTGGAAAAATGTAAACCAGCTACTAAAATCCACCCAAAAGGCTACCCCCAAACCACCTACCCCTGGCACTAAAGTTCCCATCGAAACACAATTCATCTCCCACTTTGTGAATTCAATTCTATCCCTAGTATCACAGGACAGTTCCTTACTCACTATCCTGCCCAACACACATAACAATAATACAAGCTTTACCCTCAAAACAGTTTCCACCACTTCAATCAAAAGCATGCTCTCCAAACTAAAAACCACAAAAACAGCAGTCGACGTACGCCCCAGCTATTTCTTGAAAATCACAGCAGATGCTATTGCTATCCCAATCTCCACTCTCATAAAGAGATTAATTGTTGAAAACTATGTGCCCAAACTCTGGAAAATATCCTATGTTACACCCATACATAAAGGCTGAACTTAATAACTACAGACCCATTGCATTACTCTCCCCTTGGCCAAAATCCTAGAAAAATGCATCCATACCCAGGTGCTAAAATATCTCCTAGACAGCAACATCCTGTCACCTACTCAGCATGGTTTCAGACCTGCCCATAGTACCACTACAGCCCTCCTCTGCTTCACAGACACAGTAAACTGTCTCAAAAACGAAGGCCTGCAGGTGTCAACTCTTTTTTTTGGATATGTCCAAAGCATTTGACACAGTCTCACACCAAATCCTGCTAAACAAACTAATCCAATATCACCTATCAAATTCCACTCTTACCTGGTTCCAAAGCTACTTAACTGACAGGTACCAAGCCGTGAAATGGGAAAATTCTCTCTCTCCTCAGCTGCCCATAACTATAGGAGTCCCACAGGTTTCTATCTTAGGACCACTACTATTCACAATCTTCACAAATGACCTCCATACCTCCACACAGCATGCATCTATCATTTAGTATGCAGATGACAATACCTTAATCTGTGCTGCACAATACATTCCCACCCTCCTGCAAACAACTTAGCATTCTCTGACGTTGAAAACTACCTTACCAAAGCCTAATTTATCCTCAATCCAAAGAAAACTCAGCTTGTGATTATAACCAGTTCTTACAAAAACACTGATAACAGTCATTTCACTATCTACTCCACAATAGCTTTGGAGATGCATTATATAGTAGTTCAGTGGATAAAAAATGGAACTCTGTCCCCACTAGCATTCAAAACACATTGTCCAAAGCCTCCTTTAAAGACCTCATCAGGCAACATCTCAAGCAAAGTTGGCAGTGCCATGATTGCTCCCCAGGCTAGTGAAAGCGGATAAGGTACACATACTAAACCTGGAATACTTGATAATAGTTTTCAATCTTACTCACAAACACTGGCTAATTTACACTGTATGTACTGTAACTGTGTACTATGTATGTATTCTACCTATGTTCCAAATTGCAGGTGTACACCACAAATCTAGTAATTACCTTTATTTTTAAATTAATATTTTTTGTTTGTTCTCTCCACTGTAACTGTCGATGTGCTGCATACCACTATAAAATATGTCTTTTGTAATTTGTGTGTATACTGATCATGTCTAAATAATTAAATGTATCTGTAATTTTTCTATCTGGAGCTTTTCTCCCTGGGCCTCTGCTGAAAAAGGGCCTTTTCGGCTCAGTCAGACACCCCCGGTTAACAAATGTAAAATAAAAAATAAAATAAAATAAAATCTTTGTCCCTGCCATGTTATGTTTCAAGGGGTCTTTTACTTCCACAGACACACATAATATAGTTTTTTTGGGTGTGTCTTTTAATTTGTAACTGATTGGTGAACATTGATATTTGCAATGTTTTAAGAAGGTCTCTTTGTTAAAACATGATTTGATGCACGTTTGTCTTGCTGTCACTTGTTCAGAACACCAAAGCTGGATTCATAGTTGCTTGAGCATAGCAGATGAAACTAGCATTTGCTTATTTTTAACTTTTTGCTTCTCAGCAGAGCAAGATTATAAATACTTGCATGTTAGTAAGTTGTAGGTAGTATGGCACAATTGTCTGTCATTAATTGCTCTTTGTCAGAAGTACAGCATCCCTACAATGGGAATAATAAAATAAGGGGTGGTGACGGATTTAAGAAGGCTTGCCTCTCAGCAAAAAAAAATGCTTTTTTTGTCATACTTGCATGTAAAGTAAGGAAGCTAAATGCATGCATTACAAGAATGCATAGATTGAAACTGCCTATTATGAACTCTTGTTACCATGTGTCACTGTGTTCTGACCCTGGTGAACTGAAAACAGTCTCAAGCTAAATGCAAAAAAGTGCAGCACAGTAGCACTAGACAGCACAACTGTTCCCACCTCATGTATTATAAATCATACTCGTCGTCAGACAGAGACGGTCATAAGAGTGCTCGGTACTTATGTAGACAGCTCTCTCATTTGATCATTATGTTTCTGCCATAGTAAGGAAAGCCTTCTATTTCGCCCAGTTAATTACCAAGGAAATATCTTCAAGGGCCAAAGAAGTTATCCTATCAGATCCATCATTGAATACAATGCTCGATATTTGCTATGTACAAATTCAACCATATTGCTCAACTAGAAAGACCCCAAAGACTGGTAACCAAGAAAATTTAATATCTTAAATCCTTCACCTATCCCAAAAGATTAGCACACGTATCCTTATTCTCAGTAGCCTACCTGCCGTTCCGAGGTGAACTGTATCTAGCATATTAAGCCATGAAAGAACCAATCCTATTTGACCTCTTATTTCTTTGCAAACAAACACTAACATTAGACCCCTAAATCTACACCAAAACATAAAAGAGACTTGCTGGAGGGATAGGTTCACAACACAGCACATTCACAGCCTGTGAAATAAGTTGCTACTACAGGCCAAACAAAGTACCACTATAGCTGCCTTTAAGGCTAGTCTTGATGACTGGATGAACAGACACAAATTTACACCGGGATTATCATGTACAGCCTTGCTCAAGTTGGAAAGTAAGCAGTATTAATTGCTTTACAAGGGTGGCAAGAACTTTTAAGTTTGACTTCTTAGAGGGGCATACAGCTAGGAATCATATGGTCCCTGTGATGACTTGCCTGATATTACGCCTACATTCCTAAGTTAATATAAAAATGTAATGTTTTATCGCAACTTTGACTGCAGCTCACTTGTAATAAAAGTGGTGTAGTGAATGGACTTCCAGGAATGGTCGGCTATTTGACAGCATGAACGCTAAACTAGTATATCATGCCACACCTTAAAATACTCTTCCCGAGGTCTGCCCTTAAAAATAAGTAAAAGGAAATGTTTTTCACAGTAGCAACTGCTACACACAGAAGCGAGGTAAAGACAGCTGCTTTAATAATTAAAATTACAAACTAACATTTGATGCCATTTAACTTCTAATAGCTAACACAATTATGTCCAGAGTACAAAAGACAGTTTGTATTTAAAACTGTCTCTAAGAACAATATCAGAATCCACTGGACCAATCACAGAATACTTGACCACACAACAGCAACAGTCAAAGTCATGGCTATAGAACTCCAATGCTATTTATGCATTTATTTATTAGAATTTATTAACTGGGGTAGGACACGAATCATAAAAGCCAATTTCAATCTCAGCTCATTGGAAATACAGAAGAATGAAAAAAAAAACAAATGTATATAACACAATGTCACTGAAGTAAGGAAAAAAATACAAAGATATTTAACAAATGTTATAAATATATGTACATATCTCTACTTATATACAAACTGAGTAAAGTCATAACAAGGAAGAGAAAAGAAAAGTAAAAAATGGGGAGAAAATGAGATTACAGGAAATTGTAAGTGGCAATGTGATCAACCAGACAGTTAGACAGTACAACAAGTAAAGGGAGATAAGTCATATCAGCTTATGTGCCCTGAGGAGAGGCAGGTGCAGCTAGCTTGTTTTGGAAGACGTTCTTTTAGTTGGGTATGGAATTTGATTATGAGGTAATATCTTTGACAAGGAGAGGAAGTGATTTCCAGAGTTTGTGACCAAGAGTGGATAATCTACGGTTTGTGCACTGAAGTTTGGTTTTGTGGTCTGTAGTAGTGGACCAGTGTTAACCTGACTTCTGAGCATACCTTTCAACTGTACAGATTTTCACAGAATGTCCAGATTTTTGCCCCATATTTTTGGCGTGTTCCTCCTAAAATCTGTACCTTTCTGGCAAATAGCTGAGGATTGAAGTCATTAAATAATAACAAATATAGAGCTTTAAGACTCCACATCCTTTAGAAAATTCATGCTAATGAAAAACTTATTATTCTATCAACTTTCTAAGTTTGTAAGGGCAATATTTAAAATCTGTTCCTATTTGTTCCCCCCATCATTTTAGTCTTCGTCCAGATTTTTTGCTCTAAGAGGTTGAGAGGTATTCTGAGTACGTAGGAGGCAATTCTCAAGGTGAGTTTAGCAGCTAGGTGAGAAAAGGTTTTTGTCTGTAAGAGTTTAAATAATTGAGAACTTGATGAGATGACATCTTTGTTTGACATCATTTAGTTTTTTCAATTGTTTGGCAGTGATGTTCCTGTCAGGGAGAGAGAATAAGAACAATAAACCTAAACATTTGATGGAAATGATTTGAATAACTGTGGTGCTTCTGTCTGAGACTGTGGCTATTAATGCTAGGCAATATTACAGCTATGAGAACAGGATACCTTCTTTATGTATTACAAGCCTTGATACAAAGGAGAGAAAGTGGTAGATTTTCCTCAACCTGAATATGAAGTTGTAAAACAAAATATGTATTTATTGTTTGAAATGTACTGCCCAATGTAAAATGCTATGTTATCCTGAAATGCAGTAAGATCCACATACATATCTATATCTATCTGTTTATCTGTCTGTCTGTCTATCTATCCATCTATCTATCTATCTATCTATCTATCTATCTATCTATCTATCTATCTATCTGTCTATTTATCTATCTATTTAGCTATCAATTTATATCACCTACTAGTCTCTAAGGTTTACCTTTGTGAGGACTCTGGTCACTAAGTAAAACTGCTTGAGTTCTACCTGCCAAAAAAAGTCAGCAATAAATATACTTTTGCAAATGGCAAGTCCCCCACTAACCCCCATCTGGGGAGGAGGTGGCAAGCCTGTCATCCTCCTGAACTCATAAATACCAACTCCATGGTCACACAAACAAGACATCTTCCAAAACAATAGAATCACTGCCACTGCACACTTAGAAACTGCACAGGCAGTCATTCTTTAGTTGTAGGAGATTTCTCATGTTTATGTGCCCATTGAGTTGGAATATAAAAGTTCATGGGAGTGAGAGTTTTGTCCACACATGGGGGATGAATGGAGACTTGCCTAGACATGTTCCTATAATCTTACTTTCAACTTTCTAACAGTTCTTCCTACATGTATTATCCTGCATGGACAAGTCAACTGGGGTGGCTGTTACCAATTGGCAGGTTTTAGAGGGTTTCAGGATTAGCAAAAACAGTAATTGAGGAGTTCAGCACTGGCACTGGGATGTTAGAGCTTGGGGAACTGTATGGAAGCTCGCTCACTCACTCACTCACTCACTCTCTCTCTCTCTCTCGATTTATATGATAAGTAAACAGTACACTGCAGTAGGTAACGCCAAAAAGATGGTTTACTAGGTAGCCCTTTTGTCCTTTCACTCACAATGGACTTCATCAAACTAATAAACTTTTAAAAAAGAAATAAATTTAAATAAAGGTTGTTGCAAATCACATATTCAGTTTTCATCAATCAACACACATTCCACTTCATGTGCGCTCCACTTTCTAAAACTTATTACATTAAAATATATTGTTGAAAAATTCACATAAAGTAAAATAACACCAAAGTTTAGTTAATGTCAGAAATTGAAAATCAGGCCTTCTACTTACAAGGCTAATCTGTTATCCACTACACCAGAGAATATTCACAACACAGAATGGTTGCTATGTCAGTCTTCTGTTTTTCAGTTCTGGCTTGAGGCTAATGAATTCATTCAAGCCAGGTTGGATGTTAGCTGCCAGCTCAAACTGCCAGAAAAGTTACCTCATCTGAAGCAGAAGTTCAGCATCCCTCCTCTTTCAGAAGTACTCACACTCTCCAGCACATAAACACAAATTCCTAAAATTAGTGCACAACGTGGAATGTTTGTATAATGAATGCACTGTAATTAGCTTGACTTTTTATAGCATATATGTGATTTTGTATCCTTTGCTGAAGTTTCTTACTCATTTTACCAACACAGAAAAACATTTCAAGATATTCATACAGCAACATAAACAATATTCTTACTACTACAATTGAAATGTTCTTTAGCACCCCATGTGTTTTCCTTGTTTTCTTGTTACAATAATATGGACTATTACATACAAGGGTAACTTTTTAAACATCAGTTTTCCTACCCTCATATCTTTGGGATGTGCATGAAATTGCATAAACACACAAGGACATGCAGACTGTGCAGAAAGGCACACCAATGGTACCATTTCTTGATTCTCTAAAATATCGAAGCTGTCATTACCAAACCTTGGAATCAGAATATGTTCATTGGCTGTCCTTCTTCCATCCTGCAAACCACTTTGAGACATTCACTTAAAATTAACTGAAACTGTAGACTTCAGCTTCTCAAGATTCATTCAGAACATTATTGACATGTTTTGGTAATGCAGTTTCAGCTTTCTATTTTCTCACATGTATTATGCTGCATGGACATGTGAAAACAATATGTGCAAAAGCAAAGACCTAAGAGTCACAATTAAGAAATATTGCTTGTATTTTGATGTCCATACTATCAGTCTGGTGTAAGAAACACGTAACTTTCACATCTTTTACACTGAAAGTTTTCTAAAACACAGTCTGTCAGTGTAAACTGTTGTGCTGATACTTGCTTATCCTGTTAGAGGTCACATGTATTTTAAATTATTCCTAGTTCTAAAGATCAGCTCATTAAACTGTCCTAGCATACTGTGTGAACTGTAGGCCTGTGCACCACCAAATCCTAACACACAGCATCTTAAACTATGCCAGCCACCTTTTACACTTTTCATGGAAAACACCATATTTCAAATTCAAGTCTGTTAGAACACCTTGTATAACAATTCAGATATCTTTAAAAAAATAGCAGTATTTATTCTGTAACAAGTTATTTAGAGATAATCCTTGCTTTTATCTCTTTTGTCTGTATCAAATAAATCTTGCTTGCCACTGCATATTCTTCTAATTCTAAGAAAGCGAAAGAAGAACTAGAATTAAGCAAGTGCTCTTGAGCGCTATCAGCATTTAAATAATTAGTGGCAGAGCTCCTTTTATGCAACAGTACTATCATGCCATACTATTACGTTCTAAAAATTCAGTATTACTGATGGTAAATGCAAAAGCAAAAAAATGAACTAGCAAGTCAGCAAAGTAATGACACTATATGTCATTCCTATACCAAATAATAAAGCAATCTTCTCTTAATCTAAATTATATGGTTAATTGTCTTTACACCTATGAGACATGACTCTCAAATATTACATTTTGTGTTAGTATAACATGTGTTGCACACATGTGCGATTGTATATGTGTATGTGTATGTAAATATATATATAAAATATATATAAAATGTGTGTATGTGTCATATTTGTATATCTATATCTATATCAATTTATATATACATAGATATAGATATACATATGTATATATAGATAGAGCTAGAGATATAAATAGATAGAGAGAGAGATGAGTGTGTAGGTGGTTGAATCATACGTTCATCATACAGAAAAAAGCTTGTTTAGCTGATCTAAAATCAGCTGATTGCACATCAAGTTTTTTTCTGTGAAGAGATCACTAATAGTAGGGAGTGGGGGATTCACTCTTTCCCCAATGTAGTGTGATCTCAAAGTTGGTATATATAATTATCAGAGAGTGGAGGCATAACTTCCCATGTGGGGGTGCAGGGAGGCTTGCTTCACCACAAAAAAATAATGCAAAACAATATTAGCTCTCTATCTCTCTCTCTCTCTCTCTATATATATATATATATATATATATATATATATATATATATACACACACGTGCATGTACAAATATACATATGTGTGTGCATGTGTGTATATATGTGTATGCTGACTGCTACCTTCATTGAGAAAGTGTACTATGTGTTTTTATCGACATCATTCTTGGTCAAGTGCTGTAATGTCAAGTGCTGTTTGATTGTAAGGTATGTGCCTTTAGTGATGGTAAGAGTGTGTGTGGGTATGTGTGTACGTGTGTGTACATGTGTGCATGTTAATGCCCAAACTTTCAGATATACCAAAATGTTTTGGTAGGAGTGGAAGTGTGTGCAAGTCTTTGCTTACAAGGGTTAGGTAAGGGCATAGTTTTGGTGCTATTTGTACATGTGTGATGCATGGATGTCTGCCTGAGTATCTAATGTAGTGGTATTATTAGGGAAAGGATTTTTAGATTCATAGATTAATAGATTACTACTAGGCTAACTGCTCTTGTGAGCCATTGTAAGCTTAGCCAATTATCCCCTGTGAGATTCAAACCCTGTACCTTGGGTTTGTAAGGCAAACACCTTAACCATTAGACCATCCTCCCAACCCCATATAAGGTAATTCATAGGGCAGGAAAAGGTTTAGGGTTAGAATTAGCACATATGAGTAAGAAAGGCTAGGAGACTTTTGGGTGTCGTGTCGAGAATTTTAGTGTTAGATTCAGGTAAGTGTTGATGTGCAGAAGTTGATGTAAATATCGATTTTTATGTACATCCAGTAAATTAAGTGTATTTGCATATACTCACAGACCCACCATTGTAGTGTAAAATGTTTATGCACTGCTTACTTTGATGTTTCTCCTGTTTCTGATGCAATCTACAGTAATATGTCAGAGACAGGAGATGACGCTCAGTATTTTTATTTCACAGACCTTCTGGTGCCGGTACTTATTGTTCAATCCACTGTTGCAATTATTTTGCTCTCTTATTGACTGCATCTTTCCTCTGACAGTTTCTATGTTGCTCTTTCTTTCACTATACTGATAATGTAAAGCGTTGTAATGAAATTTATTCCTGAGTTATTTTAGTTTCAGTCAAGAACAGAACAAGGAGCTGTTTCTATTTGGCTCTTTGTTTCAATGCAAGTGAGGTGCGAATGTTTTAGTCTGTCTGAATTAGTTACAGTGGCAGATTTTTGTAACAGACTTGGAGGGGTTTGTCTTTCTGAATATGTATATTGATGTCTGTTTGATGAACTTTACTGCTATACATAGAACTAATGTTGCAGTTTAGAGCCACTATAACTAAAAACATTTACCATACATTTTATTGATTTAGTGTATTTTTTAAAGAGATGTGATTTTGTGCAGTCTACGTGCATGGTACACTCTGTATTTTGCAGCTCTGGTGGTTCACCATATAGTTATTAACTTTTCTCTTTGTACAGACAGTTCAACCCAAGACCAGAATAAACATTTACAGTATATTTTCTTTTGTTTCCTATTTTACTTTGAATCTACATTTGTTTATTTTTAATAAACATTTAATTAACATTATAACAGTACAAACAAATTCACTCTCCCTTTTCTAACTTTCCCTTTCTCTTATCAGTTTTTTAAAGCATGCACTACATCTGTTCTTCATTGCTTTTTCATCTTGTTATGGTTTTCAATGTCTTGTTTTTCCATTATTATGTATTTGATATTCATTTGCAGTCTGAATTGGTTAATTATAGTGTAAAATGATGTTGTCACTCCCATTTCTCCTGTGTGTGAATTAATCTTTGCCACTCCTATTTAATTGTGGCTTTACTTGCTCCCAAACCTGCCACTTTTTGCCCTTCTTGTTCTTCACATGTTGCTTTTCTCTTCTCTTCTCTTCTCCAGTTTGTCTACTTCATCATCCTTTCTAGTTCCCTCTTGCTTGGGGAATCCTCTCATTTCAATTTTGTTATCACTTGTTTAGCTACTAGCATTACTAGTGTGAGTAATTCTTTTATATATCCAGACTAGTATTCAGGGGAAGGATCCCAGTTCAAAATGAATACTGTTCTAAAATCCTCTAATTCTTTCTTTAGTGTTGTACTTACTAGTCTATGAAGGTCCTGTTTAAAGACTTCTAATTCTGGGCATTCCCAAAATAAATGTAACCAATTACCTAATTCTGGAGAACCACATCTTCACCAAGTAGGAGTGCATGCTAGATTCATGTAAAGTAACTGTGATGGTGTATGCAAATATTTGTGTAGACATTTTCATCCAAATACACAAATTTACTTGCTAATGATGCCTGGCTTTGAGCACACTATATCTCCATTGTTTGCCTGTAATTGTATATCCAGTTATCTAATCCATCTGTCCCACACTTCCTTTGTACCTTTACTTCTGTTTTGGTTAAGAGATTTATATGCCCTACCCAATATTTTCTTGTTACTCCCATAACCTTCTGCTGCTTCCACTAGTAAACTGCCTGTTTCCAGCCATTCCTTTCTCTTGGTTCTATACCCTCATAGACCTCTAACCTCTCTTCTCAACCCCTCAAAATTAAGCCAATTGGACTCCCATAAATTAAATTTATCTTTTCCTTCCTCCGACGTTATTATCTTGTCTTTATCTGTCATTTGCTCCCACATTCTTGGCTTCCTGTTCTTGGCTTTCCAAATATGTACTGTTTCTTCTGGCCCAAATCTTTCTCTTCCCTGGTCGTATCTTGTAGGTAGTAGATCATGCCATCAAGTTTTCCAGACATATTTTTGTATAATCTGTTTCATTGCTGTAAAGATGTAATCTTCCACTTCTATATGTTGTTTTTGCTGAGTTGCTTGTTTCCAAAATCCTATTCTGTTCTGTTGTTTCTCTTAGCTGCCCTGCTTTATTACTATCTTTCCATTTTGCAGTGTAATTTTTGTTTTGCAATGTGTAAACTTACCTGATCTGTGTCACTTCATGGAACCTTTGTGGATCTGGAGTCTTAACCCACCTTCTTCCTGGGGATTGGTCAATTTTTCCTATGCTACTTTCATATTTTTCTCTTCCCAAACAAATAATTGCATACTTTTTTCAAGTCTAGCCCAGAAATCTTTACCTGGATCTATAAAGTACATTGGAATAGTATATAATATTAATGGGACCACAGACATTTATCACTAAAACTTTTCCCTCTAATTCTATGAACATCAGTTTTCAGGTTCTTAATGTATCCTCGTATTTATCATGGTTTCATGTAACATTTTATTTGTCACTTTTTTTACATCTGCCATTAATCATGTCCCTAGATATTTTCATTATGCCCCCATAAAGATGAGTATCCTCGGACCATTTCAAAGGTAGGGGTAATGTTATGCACTATAGCTTGTGTTTTTTGTGTGTATTTGCTCTGTAACCTGAATTTCTAGGGCTGGGTCTGTAATATATATTATTACATCATCTGCAGACAAGGAGATTTTCTGGCTCATCTTCTCACAGTTGTATCATAATCCCTGTGTTCATCTTATTGTTTGTGCAAAAGGTTCTATGTATAGAGCAAACAGAAGAGAGGATAGGGGACACGCCTGACAGGTCCCTCATAATAGAGTTAGGTTACCTGAAAGGGTACCTGCTAGTTTTATCTGTGCCTTTCACTTTTGATAAATGTTCTGTAATATTTCTGTCCACTCTATGGGGACCCTTACGATTTCTAAGACCTTCTACATAAATTCCCAACAGATTTGATCCAAATGCCTTTCTGGCATCAAAACATTTAACATAAGTGTTTTTTTTTTATTGCAAGTGGTATACCTCTGTATAAACAATGTTCTGTTTCTTTAGTAGAAAGTCTGCCTTCCATTAACAAAACCACATTGATCTCTTCTAATTATATGAGTTAACTTCCTGCCAACCTCATGATTGATACAGGCCTATATTATGCTGGGTCAGTCATGTCTTTTTCCTTGGTTATTGCTACCATTATTGCTGGTTTCCAATAGGACTCTTTATGACATAAAACAATTTATGCCAATAGGTTACTACTTCCCCACCTGCAATCTTCTGTACTTCAGTTGTGATACCATCTCCCCCGGGGATTTACCAGTTGCTTGTTTTTTTTTATGGAATCTATTATTTTTTCTCTTGTTCATAGGTGTTTACTAGTCTAATGACCACAAGGGCCTTTTTAAGCCTAGCCATGCATCTCAAATCTCTAACATGTTCTGATACACTTGATAAGTGTAAGCAGGAGCTCAGGAGATGAAACATTTACAATCTACGGCCTGAGAGATGAGTCATTTAAAGGTTGCCTGTGTCCATTAGAGGCATAGGTGCCAAACCTGGGATGAACTTCCTATTCCCCATCCAGTTGTCCAGGTTGCACTTAAATTGGGTTAAGGAGGAACTCTGCTTCACATGGATGGGGAGCCTGTTCCAGAGAAAGGGTAATCTCTGGGATATATACATGTCTCTCCAGCAGGTCCTATTTATATCACAGGCAAGATTTAAGTCTTTAGAATGGGTAATTCTGGTGCTTGCTTTGCAGATATGCAGGGGGTCCATCAGAGTGGGGTCTGAAAATGTCCTGTATGTCAGGCATAGATCTCCCCCCAAAAGCCTGTAGGAGACAGAATACAGGGATACAGCCTTGAGGTGGTCTGCATAGGACATTTTACTTAAGCCCTGTATTCTTTTAGTGAGGAACCTCTGTGGACATTCCAATTGCTGGATATACCTGGTTAGGTACATACCAAAGGGGGCACTGTATTCAATGATAGGTCTGATGAATGCCAAACACAGAGGAACAAAGATTTACTTGGAATTAGATGCCATACCTTTGTTTATAAGTTGCGCAATATAGAAGAATGTCCTCACTACTGTAGACGCATGATGGTCAAAGGATAGATTACTATTTATGTGTGTGTCCCTAAGTCCCTGACTACTGGGTCAACTCTAAGGGGTGTGTTGTCAATATGATAGTTACTAGGGGTGCATGACTTCCCGAAGGATACTATTATGCATTTATTGGCGTTTAGTTTTAATCCATGACTCTGACACCAGTTGTTTGTCTGTGTCATCCCCTCCTGGAGAACATTTGTATCAGTGTGGGATTCAATGACAGCTCCTAATTTGCAATCATCTGCATATTTCGCCAGCTAGAGACCACTGACATTGGCCTTGACTTCAGAGACATAAATGCCAAAAAGGAGCAGTCTAAGGACTGATCCCTGAGGAACTCCACTTGTGACTGGCCTCTTTGTAGGGGTGGACTCCCCAATTCTAACTTCCTGGGTCCTGTCTGTGAGCCAGTTGGCTATCTACTGAGTGACATATGAGTTTGTACCTAACCTGTTGAGTTTGTCAGCAATGCCCGAGTGGAGTATTGTGTCAAATGCCTTGGCCAGGTCAAGGTATGCAGTATGAACCATTTGCCTTTGTGACTTTCTCAAAGAAGTCCACCAGGTTGAGTAGGCATGATCTGCCCTTGACAAAACCAAACTGGGTTGAGTCCAGTGTCTGGATATTTATTGTATCACTGTTGATCATTTCCATAATAATTATTTCCATGGCTTTACATATAAGACTAGTGAGACTTATGGGTCTGTAGTTCCCAAGGTCTATAGATGGCCCGCCTTTGTGCAGAGAGGTGACTGTTGCTCTTCTCCATTCATATGACACAAAGCCTGTTTGAAGGCTATAGGTAAATCACAATTCCAGAGGCCTTGATAGGTCATGTTTCATGCTGTATAGAAGGCATTCTGGGATATTGTCTGGGCCCATTGATGCAGTGTTTTTGCCCTTAGAGAGAGCATTAAGGACCTGTACTCTAGTGATAATAGGGTGAGTTATATTATAGGTTCATAGGTTCATACTAGGCTATCTGCCCGAGGGCATTTATAAGCCTAGCCCATTGTTTTGTGGCTTACGCCACCCCTTTAGTATGGGGAACTATACCCATTATTTTGCTGTGCCTCTGTCGAGCAGTGACACTGAGGTAATTCCTGGGGTATATCTGCGATCTCCCATCCATTGGTCAAGATTTCTCTTGAACAAGGCCAGCGAGGTGCTCTGCCTCACATGTACCGGGATTTTGTTCCACAGCATAGGGAGTCTTTGGGTGATGAATCTATCCCTCCAGCACGTCCTATTAATAGCCGTGTCGAGGTTTAAGTCTCCGCCCTTGTGGCTCTGATGGATCTAGATTTTTGAGGTGAAGCATATTCATCAAATCTGGGTTTGACATGGCCTTGTATGTTAGGCAAAGGTCACCTCTGAGCAAGCGTGCGACTGAATAGAGCTGGAGTTCTTTCAGTCGGGCAGCATAGGACAGATTTTTGAGACCCTTTATCCTTTTGGTGAGGAACTTTTGTGGCCTCTCCAGCTGCTGCAAGTGTCGGGTCAGATACATTCCGAATGGGGCATTGTACTCAATCATTGGTCTGATGAGTGATGAGTAAAGGGAGACTATGACCTCCCTTGATCTAGATGAGAATCCCTTCATGATAAGGTGGGCAATGTAGAAGGACTTCCTAACTACTTTAGCTACATGGGTGTCGAATGACAGACTACTATCAACCTGGGTCCCCAGGTCCCTGATAACTTCTTCTGTGCTCAGTGGATTGCCACCTATTTGGTAGCTAGGGGTAACCTTGTTTTTCCCGAAGGGTATGACTATGCATTTTTGGCATTTAACTTTAGGCCGTGGCTCTGGCACCAGTTATCCATTTCTGTGAGACCCTTCTGAAGGATATCTGTGTCAGATGTGTTTTCTACTATGGCGCCCAGTTTGCAGTCATCTGCAAACTTTGTCAGCCATAACCCTCCTGTGTTTGCTTGTACTTCGGAAAAGTAGATGCCAAACAAGAGTGGGCCCAGGACTGAGCCCTGTGGGACACCACTTGTGACAGGCTTTGAGTCTGACATGGCGCCAGCAACTCTGACCCTGTGGGTTCTGTCACTCAGCCAGTTTGCAACCCATCTTGTGATGTATGGGTTAACATTTAAGCTGATGAGTTTTTCAATGATACCCGAGTGGGGTATTGTATCGAAGGCCTTAGCCAGATCGAGGTAGGCTGTATGGACTGCCTTTCCCTCATCAATGGCTTTGGTGACTGTTTGAAAAAGTCAACCAAGTTTAAAAGGCATGATCTGCCTTTGACAAAGCCAAACTGGGTTGGATCCAAAGTCTGCAAATTCCTATGTCTTTATTTATGAGGTCCATTATGATCCTCTCCATGGCTTTGCAGATAAGGCTTGTCAAGCTAATGGGCGGTAATTTCCAGGGTCTGTGGAGGCACCGCCTTTGTGAAGTGGGACCACAGTTGCAGTGCGCCACTCCTGGAATGCGTATCCAGAGGTAAGACTTTGATTAAACAGCTGTCCTAGCTGTGGGTTTAATTCCTCATTGAGTTCATGGTGCACACAGCCGGGGACACCACCGGGTCCCATGGATGCTGTGTTTTTGCTTTGGAGAGAGCAGTTCTCACTTGGGCTGGAGATGTTTGGGGGCTGCACTCATTTGGTATAGATATCTCTCCTTTTGGGGAGGGGAAGTTTGCACTGAACCTGTCAGCCAGTATGTTGGCAATGTCTGTAGGATCAGTAATCTTCACATCATTTTGAACTAGTTCTGAGCATATCTGGGAGTTTCCTCCTAGGTTTCTAACATAGCTAAAGAAGGCCTTATGATTGTCTTTTGAGTCTTTAGCTATTTTTCTCTCGAAATTTGCTTTGGATGATTTTATGAGAGCTCTTAGTTTTTACTTATAGTGATCAAGGGTGTCTTACCTTTTAAGGATTTTGCTCTATCTTGTAGTAGCTTCCTCCTTTTGTTGTAGAGTTTGTTTATGGCTGGGGTCCACCAGACTGGACGCTTGCCTTTGGTACAAAGAGTCTTTGTTTTGCTTGGGATTGCCTTATCCATGCAGTCCTGCAGGTGCTGGTAGAAGGCGTTTGTAAGTGATTCAGCGGCTTGAGTATTGTTTTCCGCCGCTTCGGGGGACTGAAAGGAGACCACACTAGTCTTTAGAAGAGTGAAGTCAGCTTTTGAGAAGTTCTTTACTGTGGTCTTTTTATTTCAGGTGGGGTGGGATGAGGACCTCCAGTGAGATTAGTTTGTGATCTGATCTCACCAGTGAGGGGTATACTTTCGGTGTTGAACATTGTGCTCCCATGTTCATGATGATGAGATCAAGTATGTTATCTCCTCTTGTGGGGATGGTGACTAGTTGTTCCATGGCATTTGAGTTTATGAATTCCAGGAACTTTTGGGCTAGGGTGTTTGGGCTTGAGTAGTGTTCCCAGTCTATATTAGGGTAATTGAAGTCACCTAGTATGATGGTGTTTGGTGATACATTTATCCCCTCTAGTGTTTTCAGGAAGGCCATGTGAGTTTCCTGAGTTTGTGAGGGTGGCCTGTAACATGCTACAATTTGCAGAGCAGTCTTGCCTATGGTTAATTGCACCTGGATGGTCTCCGATGCATCGTGCGTTGCCACCAGTCTTGAGGTGTGGGTGTCCTTGATGAATATGGATACCCCCCCTCCTTTCTTGGTATTGTCCGGATTTTGGGGCCGGAACGCATGATATGAGGTAAAACCTGATAGCGCTGGGGTGCTCTCAGGAGCCTTGAACCAGGTTTCTGTCACAGCACAGACATCGATGTTCTCCATACTGAGAAGGGCCTCGAGTGCGTGCATTGATTGTATTTTCTGAGGGAAGGCTGAGGGGGACAGAAGGGTAAAGTTGGAGCTGAATTTATTGGCCAGTAGGTTTGCTATATCTTCTGGCTCCATTTACAATGAGCTCTGCACATAATTGTATATTGCATTTGAGGTTGCAGACATAACTAAAGAATGCCTTGTGGTTGTCTTTGGCCTGAGAGGCCAGATTCAACTCAAATTTGGCTTTGGTAGATGTTATTTGCCCTCTGAGATGTTTGTTTAGTTTGATGAGAGTGTTTTTATCCTGCTGGGTGCTGCACCTCCAAACTTTTGCCATGATTTTCTGCTTTCTGTTATACTGCCTATTTTTTTTTGTGATTTCACAAGGGTGTCTTGTTTTTTTGAGTTAGTTTTGTACTTCTTCCTGGTAGGTACAGCTGCCTCTATACAGCTATTAACATGCTTGTACAGGGTTTCTTCGAAAAGTTCTTTCCTACATTCCTCTCTTTCCCATTCCTGTAACCCTTCTATTTGAAGTTTATTTAGCCACCTTTCAGGTCATTATCTCTCTCTGATTCCCAAACTTCCTCTCTGTATAGTTCCTCAAAATAATCTTTCACCCTTATAATATACCCTCTCTTACTCTTACTTTTTCTGTCCTAACCATTTTGTGATTTCTTAATTTTTTATTGACCATTTGACTACTTGTTGTCTGAGTCTTTATGCTAATTATTTTGTGTTTCTAGGGCTGTTATCAAAGTATTTGAAGGATAATGCTATCCTTCTTTTCTTATTAATCACATCAAGGTGCTTTTTGAGTTCTTCCCTTAGCTGTTTTGTTTCCCTTCCCAATCTCCTATATGTTTTATCCAATCATTTGCAAATCTCATAACCTACCCATAAACTGCCTATATTTTCTATTCCTTTTGTACTATATTTCATTAGTCTTTTGATTCACAGGGTATCTGTTTTGTCTGTTGTACTATCACAGTTGGTGCAGACTCACTTAGTTCTTTACTAAGCATGGTCACCAATCAAGCCTCAAATCTTTCATTATTTAATAAGTATGTCAGAAAGCACCAGTGTTTCTGGCCACAGCCATTCTTGGGCTTTCTTAACCTGACTTCTACAGACACATGGTCAGATGGCGTCAATGAGTGTGTTGATAGTTTCTCAATGCAGTGGACATATTTCATATTAAAATAGAATCTATCCAATCGTGCCCAAGTATTATATTGCCTGGAGTAATAGGTATATTTCAGCTTGTTCTCACCCTACCCCTTTATATCTTTCATCCTAAACACTGTCATATATTTAGCTGAGTGTCTTGCTTCTTTGCCCAGTTTTGATGCTCTAGGCCTTCCTGATACATTTGGTTTATCACATATAATGTTCCAATCACCCTCTGCAAAACAAAGTTGCTCTGCCTGGGATAACATTTCATCTAATACGCCTTTCAGTTGGTTAGTTCCATAATCAGGGGGTATATACAAGCTTACATGCACTATCTTTTGTCTGTCCCACCTACCACTTATTATAACATATCTTCCTTGCCTTTCATTGGACTTACTTTTATTAAATGCTGATGCTGCTCCACCCACAAATGGGTCTCCTGAAGCATAGCTATGTCTACTCTCATGTTGTATATTTGTGTAAGCACTCTTTCCTGTTTTTGATTGCCAACCAGTCCATTTACATTCTAAGATATTATCTTAAGCCTCCATTCCATGTTTTTTCTTCTGATCTTATTCTTGGATTCCTCAGAAATTTTATCACTTTAAATGCTTTTTCAATATGTGCATTAATTCTATCCCATTGTCGTGGTACACCTTGTTGATTATAATTGGCTTTACCCTTAATAACCTCCCCTAACAATAAAACTATGTATAAACCTCTTGTGTCATCTCTGTTACATTTATCAAACCTCTCCATCTCTGATGTAGGTCAGCTCCACCCCTAAATCAAACTTTCACTGCTCAGCCAACTTGTCATTATTTATTCGGGGACCTGCCTCCGTGCTGCCTTGCATGAAATTATTAATTGCTAGCCTACAATAAAAAACATTTATTTTCTATCATGTGTTGTCAAAAGTATAGTTAACAATGGGCTATCTCATATTTTTACTGTTGTGTAAACAAAATTCACATTTCATAACTGCTGATAAGGTGTACATACAAAGTACATAAATTAATGTCTTGTTTTGAATCATTCAAAATTGTTGTGTATTTTGCAAAATACACAGTATACAAAGAAGCACGTTACCTGACAGTTTCTCCTTCAAATTATTGTTGTACCCCACCATTTTGTCACGTGTAAAAAACTAGATTTGTAAGTTTACTATAATGAAAATGAAAAGATTCTAAATAAAACGTTCATTATTTAGTTCCACTCTAGGTTTATATTGCATGAGAACATGATATAACATTCCACTTGCCATACCGCTATTTCTTACATCAAGTTTATCCATCTCATTATTTTTTTACCCTCATTCCAGTCTCAGGCAGTTAGTTTTGTAACAAGCCATTATTTATATTCATTTACTAAACTGGCTGTCATCTCCTATTTAGTACCTCTGTTTTTGGGGTTTCAGCCAGAATTCCCAGATGGTATTTGTCAGCACCATCTTGTTGTTTATGTATTCCATTGAAATTCTCATTTATGTAAATAGTATCAATCATTTGTTAATTACATGGATTAACTACATCCTATCAACATTTCCACAAACTCAGGCAGTCGTTGATTACGACAGAGTCTCTAGAGCCATTTTTCCCTGTCTGGACCCCTCATTTGCGATGTTTAACAGCTTGCTAGTGGTATTGATTAACAGCTAAACGTCAGAACATTGGAAGTAAGACATTCACCTTCCACTTCCCAATGATCTAAGACATGAAATAGTGCCTTGCTGAAAGCAATCAACAATATTAAATACTTTGTCAAACACACAGTATACATAGAAGAGGTTCAAATGTACAGACTTTTGAAACTGACTGGGAATCGAACCCAGGTCAACTACTTGGAAGACAGCTGTGCTCACCACTATACCACCAGTTACCCAGCAGTTTTTCATTCTTATTGCTGCTGTGCTCATCTATTTTGTTACTTGTAAATAGTCTGGATTTGTTGGTTTATCATGATGTGAATGTAAAACTTTTAGATAAGACAGCCATTAACTAGTTCAACTTAAGGTTCAAATCACATGAAAACATGGCATTTCACTTGCCGTACAAACTCTTCCTCACATCAAGTTTTATGCTTCTTGTTTGATTTTTCTGGCTCTCCAATTTCCAGCCATTGGTTTTGTGAAGTCCATTTTTTATATTAATTTACCAGATTAATTGTCATCTAGTATTTAGTCTCTATGTTTCTGCCAAATTTCCTACATGCTGTTTGTCAGCGCCATCTTATTATCTACATATTCAATCAATATTCACCTCTACCTCAATTTTACACAGCTTTCCAAGATAGATTTTTTCATCTCCAATCAGAGGAGATCATCATGTGAATAGCAGTCATTATTTGTTAAATACAGGGAACTATAACATCTTGCTTTGACTCAATATTATCACTATCACTGTAAAATTTGTTATTTATTATGGTAGACTTCCATTAAACTCTCTTTACACCAGCTGGTACATTCGCTTTCAATTTTTAACAAGTCATCTAAGGTATTGATTAGCTGTCATATGTCAGAACAATAATAATAAGACATTCACCTTCCACTTAATACTATTTAAATTGTGGTACAGTTTTTTTGTAGCAATTTGTTTGCTTTGTTGTTCCTTTTCTGTTTTTTTCATATCCGCATACTTCTCTGACCTTTTGTACATCAGCATTCATCCATTTGCAACTCTAGCTCTCAATATATCAAGTGCTCTGCATGTTGCCATATAGATAATGCTGCCAACCAATCTGAATGTCTATTTGATCTTCACACCTGGCATTAATGTGCCCCGTCTTGTTTTCTTTGTACTTGGTAAATTCTTTCATTTGCCTCTTTTTCTCAAATATTTTCTGGCAGAACATAGAAAATGGTTTCACTGGCACTCTGGTAGGTTGCTCACCTTTCTGTTATGCTCCATTGTTCACCTCCACGTCAGGTATCTCTTGGCCTTGGCAAGTTGCTCCCTACTCTTCCCTGTAGGCCTCTATGTCCTTGAGGGCTCTTTCATGCAAGAGATATGTTTTAATCCCATGTGGGAAGAAAATTCACAATGTGGCTGGATACCTAAAATTAACCCTTAGACCCAAGTGTTTGCTGATTCTAACAGCCGGGATATATTCGTTCCCTCACTGCCTTGTAGTAGGTGAGTAGTCATTCTCAACATACACTCTGTCATTCCCTAGTTGCAAGTTTTTACTTAACTTCCATAGAGTAATTAGTAGCCTTTCTTTCTGTTTATAGATCTGAAACTTGACTATTATTGGCATAGTCATTTTCTTCATCAGTGTCACTGGTAAGTACACTCTGTGCACCCTTTCAGTGAGTACATCTCTGGCTGCCAGTCCAGTCCAACTGCTCAGCTTCTGGGCCATAAAGTATTTGCAACTGGAACCTTCTGACATGTCTGATATTGCAGTGATGTGCAAGTTATGTCTTTGTGACTGATCTTCCAGGTGTACTAGCATTTGTTTCATGTCTTCCTTTTATAATGCATACTCTACTATTCTTACTTTTATAGTTTGGAACACTTTTCTATTTCTTCATAGAATTTGCTGGCTACCTTTTGCAATGCTTTTAAGTTTTTGTTAAAGCAGCAAGAAAACCCAAAAGCAGTGAGTGTGTTCCAGCAGCAGACCCAAACAGAATTCCAAGCAAAACCACAGCTAGTAACAGGCAGAAAGGCAAGGCTCAGCAGTTGTAAAATCCACAGGTTTTATTACATGTTAGCGCTTTCGCAGTGTTCACCACCACTTCATCAGACAAAAAAGTAAAGCAAATGATCTTCTTTTGTACTGAATTTTATTATCAATTAACTTAATGCAAAATCCTAATTGATCCACAAGGCATTTACTTTTAAAGCAATGGCATCCAAAAACAGCACATAAAGAATAGCAAGTAAAAACACAAAAATGCAGAATAATACATTTATCTAATTTTCTTTGTCTTTAATACTGGTTTTAGGGTGTACATGATCATTCAGACCCATTGGCCTATGCACTCCTAACCTTAAAATCCACTTTAATTCTGCATTTTCTGTCATGTGTACTAAGTCCCCCACCCATATTCTCAGTCACAACTTGAAAAACTTGGAATACAAATGTATGTGTGTTGCCATTTGTTAGTGTGTGTTTTGCCAAAGCACTACAATCATTCCCTCTTCTCGTGCAGTACAAATGATCCTGCACTCTCTCTTTCAATTTCCAGTTAGTTTTACTTATACAAAATATGAAACACAAAACACAGTGTGCTGCATAAATAACATCCTCTGTATTGCAGTCTGCTGAAACCCTAAGTTTCCATAAATAGCCTGTCTCGGATGCTTGAAATACATAGACTGATCAATATAGTCACAGTATGCATATTCCTAACACTTATGTGTCCCCCATTGCCTTTCCCCTAAATTATTATATAATCTAGGATAACATAAACGTTGTTTAAGGCTCTTTTTATTTCTATACACAAAAGCAGGCCATTGGCCTACCAGCTCTTTTACCTTCTCATCAGTGTGTAAAACATGCCAATTACTTCTGACCCCTTCCCTAATCCTATTCACCTCTGATGTATAGGTAATAACCATGGGCATTTTTACAGAACTGCTTTTAGTGTACTTAACTGTGTCATTTCATTGTGAAAAATAGGGCTTGGCCCTCCCTCCTCTTTCCTCATTTGTTTTTGTCCATACCCTCTACCCATAAAGTCATCCCATAGACGGCATAGTCCCTCATGAAAGTCCTTGTCATTACAGGACAAATGTGAGGTCCTCATAGCCTGTCCCTTAACAATATTACTAAAATGTGTTGTGGATGCATACTTTCCCTGTGTAAATACGTGGGACAATGACATTCTTTCCTGCGAATGCTGGTGGTTAGGCTGGTTCCTTGCTTGGCTATAGTTATATCCAAAAAATCAATTTTACTCATGGATTTTCTTAGGGTACATTTGAGAAAGTTACTGCTGGTGTTCAAATATTGGGTATAAAGTTCTAAACTCTCTTCATCCCCCTGCCAACCTATAAAAAGATCATCCACAAAACATTGATATATTATTATATGTGGGTTCATATTATTGAGAATGTATTGGTATTCCCATTCCATCATTACTAAGTTGGCATAGGAGTTCACACAGCTTGTACCCATAGCAACTCCTGTTATTTTGCCAGTAGCACTTGCCTTTGAAGAAAAATATGTTATTGTCTAAAACTAATTCCAAAAGTAGACAGAATAGGTCCACCTGTTTTGATTCAAATTTTCTGTATCTATCTAAGACACTTTTCACCATCATTATCCTCTCCTGATTGGGAATACATGTAAATAATGAGATCACATTTAGAGTTGCCAGGACCTCAAGAATAGTAGATAAATGTATTATTCTGTATTTTTGTATTTTTACTTGCTATTTTTTTATGTGCTGTTTTTAGATGCTGTTGCTTTAAATGTAAATGCCTTGTGGATCAATTAGGCTTCTGCATTGTTATGTTAATTGATACTAAAATTTAGCATAAAAGAAGTTCATTTGCTTTACTTTTTTGTCTGATGACGCAGTGGTGAACACTGCGAAAGTGCTAACTTCTAATGAAAACCTGTGGATTTTACAACTGCTGAGCCTTGCCTTTCTGCCTATGAGGACCTCACATTTGTCCTGTAATGACAAGGACTTTCATGAGGGACTATGCCGTCTATGGGATGACTTTATGGGTAGAGGGTATGGACATTTGGAAATTGACAATGCATACAGTAAAACAAATGAGGAAAGAGGAGGGAGGGCCAAGCCCTATTTTTCACAATGAAATGACACAGTTAAGTACACTAAAAGCAGTTCTGTAAAAATGCCCATGGTTATTACCTATACATCAGAGGTGAATAGGATTAGGGAAGTGGTCAGAAGTAATTGGCATGTTTTACACACTGATGAGAAGGTAAAATAGCTGGTAGGCCAATGGCCTGCTTTTGTGTATAGAAACAAAAAGAGCCTTAAACAACATTTATGTTATCCTAGATTATATAATAATTTAGGGGAAAGGCAATGGGGGACACATAAGTGTCAGGAATATGCATACTGTGACTATATTGATCAGTCTATGTATTTCAAGCATCCAGAGACAGGCTATCTATGGAAACCTAGGATTTCAGCAGACTGCAATACAGAGAATGCTATTTATGCAGCACACTGTGTTTTGTGTTTCAAATTTTATATAGGTAAAACTAACTGGAAATTGAAAGAGAGAGTGTGGGATCATTTGTACTGCACGAGAAGAGGGAATGATTGTAGTTCTTTGGCAAAACACACACTGACAAATGGCAACACACATACATTTGTATTCCAGGTTTTTCAAGTTGTGACTGAGAGTATGGGGGGAACTTAGTAAACAAGACAGAAAATGCAGAATTACAGTGGATTTTAAGGTTAGGAATGCATAGGCGAATGGGTCTGAATGACCATGTACCCCTAAAACCAGTATTAAAGGCAATACTGCATTTTTGTGTTTTTACTGTAAGCTGCAGTGGTACAGCAATAGCGTTGTTGCCTCACAGCAAGAGCTTCTCCTGTTCTATTCTCGGCTGGAATGCCTTCTGTGTGGAGTCTGCATGTCCTCCTCACAATCGAGTGGCCTCCGAAAGACATGCGTGAATGGGCGTGCCTTCGCTGAAGGTTGAGCGTCAGGCTGACAACTCGGTACCGTAAAAATCTACTGCCAGTCATTAGCAGACCGGAGTTCTGCTGTGGTGACCCCTAGCTGGGAAAAGCCTGAAAGAAAAACAAACTTGCTATTTTTTATGTGCTATTTTTAGATGCTGTTGCTTTAAAAGTAAATGCCTTGTGGAGCAATGAGGATTCTGCATTGTTATATTAATTGATACTAAACTTTAGTATAAAAGAAGTTCATTTGCTTTACTTTTTTGTCTGATGAAGCAGTAGTGAACACTGCGAAAGTGCTAACTTCTAATAAAACCTGTGGATTTTACAACTGCTGAGCCTTGCCTTTCTGCCTGTTACTAGCTGTGGTTTTGCTTGGAATTCTTCTAAGTTTTTGTTTTTTTCTTTTATGTATTCTTCTAAACACTGGACATTTTTAAAACAATATTTATGTACATTCTATCTATCATTTCCTCAAGGGACCCTCTAGCCCACTCTCATTTACTCACTTCTTCCTACACTGGTAGATGCCTACATCTCCTGGTGGGACTATATTAGTTAACTGGAATACATATTCATTGAATATGTATTCATCGATGGCTAAACAACAAAATTCATTACAGGGACGCATGTAATTTTTCCCAAGGTTAAGAACCACTGGGCCATCAGCACAACTTTGTCCTTTTTCCCACCGTGGTGCGATCTCGAAGTTGGTATATATATATATATATATATATATATATATATATATATATATATATATATATATTTGGGGGAGTAGGGGTGCAGCCACTTGGGTGGTTGGACTTAGTGTGGTGTGTGTTTCAGAGTGCTAAAGAGCGAGTGGTTCCTAACCCTGGGAAAAATTCCATGCTTCACTGTAATGAATTGAATTGTTTAGCAGGCGATGAGTATGTATTCGACGAATACATTTCTCGATGAATTAATATGGACCCCTCGTAGCACAGCTTCTGAAGTTCTATCTACTATTACACCTGCACTCTTATTTATTTATTTTTTTCATCTCTGTTGTTCTCACCATCATGTGGAGTCAAATTAAGTATTATAACTTATTGCTGGGTAGTTTTTTCTCTAAGTACTCGCTAAGTCGCTGGGTGGAGGGTAAAACATATCTGCAGTCTACTCTGCCATCTTGAACTCATTTAGTGTATATTTTAATAAAACTCCTATGTCATTCTTCTGAGCTGCAGTCATTCAGGATTGTGTTGTACCTCTGTCGAGTGCTGCTCTAATTTGCCATCACTTTATTGAAAACAATGGCTATCTCATTGAGAATCAGAGTTTTGAAACTGTGGCGGAATGTGAGTAAAAATATGAGGTTACTGACTTTCTGATATTTTGCATTATCACAATGACTACTGTACTAGCTGTTGAGTTCTCAGTGGATGAGGCTTCATCTCTTTGATTTCAACTTGCTGATTTTTTTATTCATTGATTCTTGCCTTCTACAGAAAATCAATGCTGGTGTTGTTTCATAGACAACTGCCTATGTAGGTTTCTGTTTATGTACTGGCAGTAAGAATTGTGTGTGTGGTCTCTTCTCAGCAAAATTAAAAGAATACAAAGTTTATAAAGAAAACTGTAAGCATAAAAGAATTATCATATAAACAAAGTCCTCAAAAGTTAGGTTTGTAGTCCTTGGAATACAGAAGGCTGATAAGTAATGTGATATTAGCTTTTAAGGTGACCAAAGAGAGGTATTTGTTTATACCCTTTTGAGTATTCATTAAATGTATTCGGTTCACAACACTGTATCAGAACTCAAAAGGGAGAACTAGTATAGTGAAAGAGTTAAATAATGTCAAAAGCAATAAAGCAACTTATTGCACTAAAACCATATAAATTTTTTAAATTAAACCACAGCTCGAATATCCACAAATCAAGTTTATTCAGTAAATGCTTTTTTCTGTTATATGAGACTTCATCAGACTGAAAAACAAACAGAAATAGCTTAAATACACTTTTAAATGACATCATATGGCTTATCACATGAACAGTTACTTTAATGTTTCAATTTCTTTCTCTTAAGACACACCTTCAAATTTTCTTTGTCATTAAATAGTAAACAACCTTAACTTTACCACAAAATACGTTCAGAGGTAGTTAACAGACATGCAATCCAGAGGCCATTAATGAACTGAGTCCAAATTCCCAATTTCCCTAAAGCACTATCTGGTTGAGTGACTTGCTCAAAGTCTTGCAGTGGGCAAATGAAGGCTGATGGAATCAAGCCCTGTACCACAGTAAGTAGCTTGTTAATAGCTCATTGCCTTAATACTCTTTGCCAACTGCCACACTTTCTCAGCAATACACTAAAATCTCTTCAGGACACATTCTTCCCTATAATTTCTTGTCTCTGCAAACCAAAAAAAGAAATGACTAGCCAGCTAAAAATCAATTTTAAAATGTACAGATAATGATTAATAGCTATTAAAAAACCCACCCCTAGTAATAGGCAACAACATATCCAATGCAAACCCCCGGAATCAGTAAGCAGCCATGCAGGAATAAGTTATTCCTACACGGCAGGGACCATTCCTGTTCAGCATGGCAGCATATGAAGGTGCGCTGCCATGCTGTAAAACAGACATGGTTCCGTGTACGAGCACATGGGGTGTGTCTGAGAGCAGAGCTCTCACAATATACATGCCCCCTGCACTCCAGAATTGCCTTTTAGCAACTTAAAATGATTGAGAACACTCGTAACAACCCCAACCTGTCAGGATAACAAATCTGGTCAAAGCTATAAGGGACAATTGTCCCTACCAATACAAAAGTTGTTAGAACACATTTAGCATAAGCACATAGTGCACACTTCCCAACCTGTCAGAGTAAGGAATGTGGAATAAGCCAAAAGGGACAAAGTTGATAGAATAACAGGTTCAGCATTAGCATGGATATTCTGAAGGGTACAAATAAAAAACACAACAAATACTTTTTTTTAAACATGCAATAATGTTTAAGCGTAGCTGAGTGGGTGTGCCCGTTGCTTAGTTACACTTAGTCCAGCTTAAACAGCACAAGAAGTTAAATAGCAAGAGACATCCAACAAAAGAAGTACTGCAATAGTGTAGTGGTTAGAGCGTACACTTTACAAGCAGCCATTCCTGGTACGATCCCCACTGTAACCAGTTTACATTTTACATGTGAAACCAGTACATCAACTTTTTTTTAATAATTAGCTACTAAATAACATATTTTTTAACCAGAGTACTGTAGTAGGTCCAGATGTGAGGTGCCAGTTTAATAAAGATGTGAAACCCCCGTATAAACACAAGTGCCCCATACAGTATAGTCACACATGAATAAATGTAATGAAAGCACATTGGAGGATGTCAGGGACAGTAAACAAATTTATAATATGTAATGAATGATGAGTCAATCCCATACAACAGATAGTTTATAAAATAAAAAATAAGCAATGCTAAGCATTGCACAGCTTTGCTGACTGGGTGTAAGCATTGTGCACATATGAATGCTAAGCAATGAATAGCTCAGCTAAGTGGATTTGCCCATTGGCAAACAATGTTGAACCTGCCCCTTTAAGCACTGCCAACCTTAGCTAAGCAGGTTTGCCCGTAACTTAGCTTAGCTCAGCATATTCAAAACCGTCCTATCATGGCAAAGGGCGAGAAAACACACAGGTAGGAATACAGCTCATAACTGGTTGCAGCTTCCTACTGTAGGCAGTATGGCAGGAGTTGGTGAGGGCATGTGCTTCCGGACGCAGGGATGGGGTATACAGGAGACCAAAGTCATGGTAGGGCTCCTGGTACAAAACCATGATGAGAGACTGCTGTAGGGCCAGTACCAGGGCTCCCAATATAAAGCAGAAGCCTGGAACCATCTTGCCCGTGATCTCACCAGTGCCACTGGTATCTCTAAGACTGGTGAGCAGGTCCAGCACCACTATGCCGACTTGAAGCAGAGGAAGAGGGAGCGCTTGGATGAGTGGGTCCAAGAAGCTAGGCAGAGGGTGATGTCCCAGCAGTGCATAAGTAATCATACAAATAACTGTTTACTAATGTCCAGCCTGTGTATGTGATGGATAGATATGCCTAAATATTTCTCTATTTCCCTTACAGCTGCAGCTGAGTGGGCTGTGAATCAGGAAGTCCATGCTAGTAGGTTGCAAAGGCTGTGTTGCGAGGCTTAACAATCCTGCTTGTAGTAGTATATAGTAATCATACCAAATAAATATAAAGTAATAGAAAGTCACCTGGCAGTATAAAAACTGTGTATGGATTGTACTGAATAAACCAGACAATATGACAGTAATAGTCCCATACAGGTCATATTTAAATAAAACTGTAAACATACCTACTATCCTTCCCCAACATCCCACTCTCACCTAAAAAAAAAAAAAAAAGGGCAATTTGTTCCCAAAACAAATTTCACCTGATACATAGCTGTACATTTCACACGTGTCCACTGGGCACATGTAATCTGGTCTAATTGGCTTCACAACACATTACCATTGTCCTCACCCCTTTCTCAGGGGTTTGAGTGTCCAAATCTACCTCCAAATTCAGTATATATGCACAGCTGTTGCTGTAGAAGAAATGGACAGCTATGGACTTTCTCAACACCCGTGCTGCACATCCCTAGCTACTTTCCCTATTGTCTTTCCCTCTTTAAGGCCCCCTTTTTACACCACTTTCTATCATCCCGTTTTTCTTTTCTTTTAAAGAAATTAGCATGGGGTACGTTGAAGTAAGCACTTTTAAGCAGTAGTAAGTGGGTTTAAGCCTGTTTGCATGGTGCTAGACAGTGCCTACACAGATTAAACACTTCCAGGCTGTCTGTCCGAATATTTAACCGGAAGTTAGCATTGCTTACCACCACAAACCCACTTACAACTGCTCAAAAGTGCCTTAATCACTCTGTATCCAACAGCCCTTGTTCTGCCCAGCAATAAAATAATCATCCTTTGCAAGTGTCGAACTCAGGACCCTGCATACCATAGGCACAGCAAGTTACCACTAAGCCATTTGAGCTGTAGGTAAGTGCCATGTTTTCTCAAACATATCATGCAGCACAGTCATTCAACAGTAGGGAAATGTATTTATATATGTGTATGTATATATATATATACATATATATATATATATATATATATACATATATATATATATATATAAACATATATATATATATCTATATATATACATATATATATATATATCTATATATATATATATATATATATATATATATATATATATATATATATATATATATATATATATATATATATATATATATATATATATATATATATATATATATATATATATATATATATATATATATATATATATATATGTATATATATATATATATATATATGTGTGTGTATATATATATATATATATATATATATATATATATATATATGTAGACATACATGCATATATATATGTATATATATATATATATATATATATATATATATATATATATATATATAGAACAATTACCCAACAAAGAGCTGAAACTGAGAAGCAGCAAAATGAAATAACAAATCTGTAATCCAAGCCAACAATTCTCGGCCAAACTCAAAATTCCACGTCAGTAAAAATGTAAATCCAATGTGATACTCCAAAACTGAATAAAACAAACCATTCGGTTCAAAGATAAAATCCTTTAATGTAGTAAGCGCTTTCACGGCAACTGAAAAGCCGCTTCTTCAGACAAACAATGAGTGACTGAGTTACTGAATTTAAAAAACAATGTTTCAATCTCAGCCAATCAATTAAAAGCTAAATTTAAAGTGCTAGTACACGGTAAAATAAACAATTCTAAAATGCAACAGAGCATGCGTATATCACGCAAAAAACATGCAAAAAACATATAAACTAAATGGACATGTAACTGAAAAATAACGACATATTTGTAATATAATGTGAAGCAAGGATAAAAACAGAATATAAGATACAAAAACACTAATTGAATGAAAAAATGAATACCACAATTGTTTATTTTACCGTGTACTAGCACTTTAAATTTAGCTTTTAATTGATTGGCTGAGATTGAAACATTGTTTTTTAAATTCAGTAACTCAGTCACTAATTGTTTGTCTGAAGAAGCGGCTTTTCAGTTGCCGTGAAAGCGCTTACAACATTAAAGGATTTTATCTTTGAACCGAATGGTTTGTTTTATTCAGTTTTGGAGTATCACATTGGATTTACATTTTTACTGACGTGGAATTTTGAGTTTGGCTGAGAATTGTTGGCTTGGACTACAGATTTGTTATTTCATTTTGCCGCTTCTCAGTTTCAGCTCTTTGTTGGGTAATTGTTCTATTTTACTTCAGTTTCAATATATATATATATATATATATATATATATATATATATACACATGGGATCTGGACACATGCTCAACTAGCATATGTCCGAATCACAAAACATCGAACACACATACCGAAAGCGCTTAACATCAACAAGCGCTTCCGTGTATGTGTGCCTGTTTTGTAGATCAGACTACAGTGTGGGTAAGGGAAAATTCCCTTTTCTCCACTGTAGTGTGATCTCAGAGTGAGAATAATAATGTAGGGGGGGGGGTGCAGGGGCGTGAAGCCCCCCTGCAGAAATGTAGATTTTTTTTTTGAACTACACATACATGGAAGCGCTTTTCAATGTTAAGCACTTTCGTGTATGTGTGTTCGATGTTTTGTGATTCAGACATATGCTAGTCGAGCATGTGTCCTAGACCCATATATATATATATATATATATATATATATATATATATATATATATATGTATATATATTGCATTTGGACATTGGAGCCACACTGAACCTCTCACTGCAAAACATCTGACCAAAGGCACTGTAAATGGGGGTGAAGGGGCCCAAAATAGGGATATCTTGTAATTATTGCCATTATCTCTTCCTTCACAGCTGAACTGATCTGCCTTGCAACAAAATAACCAGCACTTGCAAGTCTTGAACCTAGGACCCTGCACAACATGTTACCAGTAAGCCATCTCAGCTGTAAGATGTTGGGATGATTTCTCTAACATACCATGCAGAACAGTCAGTTTACCATAGGGAATGTGCAATGTGGAAGCACTAAACAATCTAATTAAACACACACACACACACACACACACACACACACACACACACACACACACACACACACATATATATATGTGTGTGTGTGTGTGTGTGTGTGTGTGTGTGTGTGTGTGTGTGTGTGCATGTGTGTGTGTACATATACATACATATATAAATATATAAATACTTATAGACATATATAAAGAGACTAAACATAGAGGGCGCACAGCATATCAAACAGCCATTATTCCTACAGTTGCCACCTTTTCAAATGCCCAGTGTCTAATTCTTTTCTACAAATGAGAATTATTGCATGAAACATATACCCAAACACAATGCAGAGGACATGACACCACACTCCGTTTGCATACATATAAAGGTTTATTTGTGTATTATTTCAGTTGTTTATGCCATTTCTTATAGCATTTAGGTGTTTGAAATACATAATAACTGATTAATGCACATCTCAAAGAAAACATATGATACAGTAATCTGCAAGACATAACATACTTTGCTGTCTAGGCTAATGTCTTCAAGTAGTACAACAGTGAAAAACACACTTGCCTTGAAGATGAGAATCAATCAACACTTAATTACAGATGTAATTCAACAGCCTCCAATTACACTCTGTACTCAACCCCCTAGGGGGAAAAGTATCAGTTGTCACAATGTAAATGTATCCATTACATAACAGACAGGAAGGATGTCTTCCATACAGGAAAGGTAAAGGGACAACGCCCACACTGTCACTGCATACAACAAAATAAAATGTGTAGTTCTACTGATTGCTGCATTGCCATGACACTGATATGGGTACTACAGTAGGCATGCTTATCACATAGTAATCAGAGAAGTGTACAACTGTGTTATGACCCACTGTCCATGCCTACCACTAACAGCTATATCAACATCCATATACACTGGATATCAAAGTGTATACACCCCTGTTGAAATGCCAGGTCTGTGTCCTGTAGGCCAGTGAGACCACAGGAAGTCATGTCAAAACGTTTCTCACCACAAATGTGAACTGTAACCTGTAAAATTCTATTTAAAAAAGAACAAAGCTGTTTCATGGAAGGTGAGCAACCATTGCCAAGTGTAAATATGATATTATGTTAGAGTACAAACCAAGACAACTGGATGCTGTAATCATCTCAGCAGGTGTTTACACAACATACCAGTGTTAGGGTGTGCACACACATTCAACTGGCTTACTGTACTGAGTATTAATTCCCATATATTGGAGGGACAGGTTCATAACCCAGAGACTGCCCATGCTATGGAATAGACTTCCCATACATGTCAAGCAGAGCACCTCACTGGCCCTCTTCAAGACAAATCTTGATGAGTGGATGGGAAATAAAAATTTCACCAAAGGGATCACTCCAGTGTCTTTACTCGACAAAGGCACTGGGAACTAAGGTCGGGTGGCACAATGCCATGGTAATCCCATGGGCTAGGCTTGTATAGATGCAGACCACAACTTGGAAGCAAGTGCACCTCTATCTGAGCAAGCATTTAGGTTCACAGGTGACCTCTTGTAAGGCTGACTATGACTAGAAATCAGACATATGTAAACCACCAAGGCCAGTTGCAACCATGTATACACATATGTACGCAGTCTCAGAGCCAGTAACACAAGTCAACCTGTACTGGGGGTAAAGCACACCTCATACCCACATGCCATGGATACAGGCAACCTGCATCAGACAGGATATGTGGGAACAGTGGCACCCTGTCCACAACAGTAGTACAGGGGAATATGCATATCACTCACACTCCTGCCCACATCAGTGGTGATCATGGACATAATGCTGACTGATGGCAACAACAGAAAGTCTCCATGGGGCATGAAAACATCACAGTTTGCCTCCTACATTAACACAGGCATGTACTCACAGTCCCATCACACACTACAGTCAAACACACTCATGCCATCATCCACACACCATCCATATGGAAGATGGCCACTGTCATCCCTCTACACAGAAATGAATGGTGTGTAGAGGATTATGCCATTAAGTGTCCAACACTGGAGGAACTGGACAGGTCAGGGCCAGGAGTGTAATGCAAGATGTACAAGCCATGATAGCTTACAGTGTCATGGTATAGTCTGGATTATTTGCAAGTAATACCCACTGTTGATGTGTACGTGGACAACTGTATGAGGTCCCTTGAACTTTTTTTCTGTTTATATCTTACAGGTACAATGTCCCAGAAATGCCTGCCCACATACACACCCCTGGAAAATGATGCTATAATCCAATTCCTCATAGTCTATCATGCCATCCTCTTCAGCCGCAAGGCCCAGGATCTGCAGGAAAGGACCAATCTGTGGAACGAGCTCATCCACAGGGTAAACAATGTCAGCCTGCACAACAGCAGTTATGAGCAGTTGCAGCATTGCTGCATGGATCTGATCCACCACACCTATCAGCATGCCACTGTAGTTAGGAGGAACCAGCTAGCCACAGGTGGGAGTCATGCCACCCAGCCCCCACTGACACATGCTGAGGAGCTCCTTGCCAGCCTTGGGGCACCCACCCACCAGCCAAGCCAGCAAGCTGTAGACAGGATTGTGGAGGTGGGTGCCACCCACACAATGGATGAAGAGCATGCAGATAAGGCCCCAGAGCACATTATTAGACCACTGTTGCTTATCCATTTTCATCTATAAAGTATCAACATTCATATGTCAGATAAGATAGCCTTTTGCTGCAGTGTAGTAATGAACAGATGTGCATAATCTCTAGTATTGTGGGTTTGTACTGTTGATGCGCTGAAATGCTGCTCCCACCCTGTACCGATGCTACAGGTGTGGCTACTGACATTACGTCTCTCAGACAACTATTTATGTCCTTCTGGTATACAACTGGGGCAGCAGCCTGTAGCTGGTGAGTATGGAGTTGTTTTGTTCTGGTTTTCCAATATACCAGCCATGTTATGGCCATACTATTTGCCATGCATACCTGTAACACATCTACCCATAATGCACGCTGCACATGTTCACTTATTGTTGCTGTTAACTGCACTGCATCACACTGGTCACCATTGTGGCATATCTGAAGGGTATGTAAGAGTTATGCAATATACCTAACAACCTGTTAGTGCAAGATGTGTGGAGAGAGATGAACATAATGGTGGGACAAATGGCCTACAGTAGGGACATGTCTGAAACATTACCCTTATACAGTTTCTACAACATTGTATACACCACTATCACAATGGCAACTGTTTGTGATCTAAAGAACGGCACACCACAATACCATATTCCACACCTTTAACAACCTGTAATGTGATTCTAACATGAGCAATGAATGTGTAATATGGAAATCTATGTTAGGACAACAAATATGGGGAATACATACCTTAACATACATTGGAAGCATATGTGCACACACACTCCAAATAACATATTGTGGAAGCAGCTTGTGAGGTACTGACATCATTCACTCTTCTTGAGTACAGACCTTCCATCAAGTACAGGTCCTCAGTGTCACACCAAATAATGGTTTGCTGTCCAAGAAGTATGGCCATTACATTTTCCCACTTACCTGCAACAGAGGCAGCCATGGCTTGCACACATCTTACAAACCATGAAATGGATCCCATATCTGAAAGGTAGCACTCAGGAGTGGGAAAAGTAGCCTTACATCACCATTGCATATACCATGGCAAACAGTGCAGACAGTCATGTATGTGTGTATGAAGTATGGGACAACATTAATGTTGAAAATAAACAGATGCCCATCCAAAACAGATGACAACAGATGTTGCACACTGGTCATAGAGGCTGCCCAGGAACACGCAGCAACACCGAGGGACTTGCAGGAATGTCTAGCAAGTATATCCTGTGCAGTACCTGTGTCGACAGTCGCCTGGAATCTGCATAAGTGTGGCCTATGGGTTATCAGATGAAAGACAAACCACAAGAAGTAAACTGGTAAAAATAAAATCCACAGCTTGCCAGAGAGTACACACCTTTATTCACATACCAGACTAAGCTCTTTCACCCATAATCCTATTGGGATTCATCAGAGTCAATCAAAGTAAAAACAATGAATCCTTATATACAATTCATGTTAATTGATTAATTAATTAATGGACATCCAACATTCAGTTAGTTTAAATACTGACTTGAAAATCATACATAACCTAACAAAACATTTAAACACCACCAATAAAAACAATGTAGCCTAGAAAAAATACTGTGCATCTTAAAACCTATATTAAAAAACATTATATTGTATTTATTGGTTGTGTTTAAATGTTACCTGTGTGACCTCCAAGGGCTGTGCACATGAGCTGACCTTGCAATCCGGCACAGTTGGGGGACATTTGTAGGGCGGAGTGACCAAATAATGGCAAGTGAAGATGGACCAGGCTAATATAACCCTACCAGGAATAGTGACTGATGTAGTTCACTTAACAGGTGCTGCAACAAACCATTGTATTAAGGGTGTGCACATTTATGCAACTCACATATTGTATGCATCTCATTCAGCATCTGCACGACTAACACATTTGTTTGATACTGCATTTTATTGCACAGGTCATATGTCACATAGGTGTGTGTAATGTTATATGCAGTATTGTGGCCCCACTGCCTATCATGGAAGAGGCTGGCATGTCAACAAGGGTGTGTACACTCCTCATATCGACATTAAGCTTTGAAGGTTGTCAGTGTAATCAGATTTTATTGCTCATACATGCACTGCTGATGATGAGATTTGCAAATCAGAAGTCAGGCATTAACTATTGGCATCAGTTCTCATATCATCCCAGGTATGTGTCAGACAAACACATAGGGGTTGTGGGGAACAGAGCAAACATAACTGCCAAACATATACACATTCAGAAATAATGTGTACACTCGTGAGGTATGGTACACAGTACATGCTAGTCTGATGTATAGGTGCACAGCAATACTGTGTACATGGGTGCAGTGTGTTCCAGGAGAAGGGGCATCACCTACTAACACAACTCATGCATCACAGAGAAGTATAATTTTGGTAACAAGGACTGTGTATGGCTGCAATGCATGCTGTTGAGTGCCATATGTCATTCATATTGACTGCTACTGTTGAGTGCCATATGTCATTCATATTGACTGCTGGATAGTGAGAGGTCTGAGTAATATCTATGTGCCACCTCACCTGTAAGTATGTGTGTGTGTGTGTGTGTGTGTGTGTGTGTGTGTGTGTGTGTGTGTGTGTGTGTGTGTGTGTGTGTATAGAGGTAAACCATAATGTACAGGTCTTAAATTACATTTTTTGTTTGCTCCTCACAGGTGGCGAGGTGGGTCAGGGTCCCTCCTGCAGGCAAACTGATGTTATTGTCCATACAGACTCTGACAATGATGATAGGCATGGTGAGGAACATGCAGTGCTGTCAGGGGCTGAAGCTGTGCCATCAGTTGACATCCCACTTTTATCCACCCTATCCCTGCACACAGTCTCAATGCCCACATATACCCCATCATCACTGGCCATAGATGAGGGACAGTTGGTGGGTGGTGGCATGGGACAGGACAGCGTGAGGACTATGGCAAGTGTGTCTGCACACAGCAGCCATAGCTGGATGACCGACGAGGTACCACAGAGATGTACAGGGGTGCTTGTAGGAGGGCTGCTGAACATCATGACCCTGGCAGTAGTGCCACAGCAGGTGTCACCAGATACATGTTTTGGGCCATCATGGAGGCACAGCACGTATGGAATGTTACACCAGACAGAGTCTGAGGCTCCAGAGGTCTAGTCATTCTGCTGTACTTGACAATATCTGTGCTCTTGCAGGTGCCCACCATTATTTTGCTGGATAGAGAGTTGAGTGAGATGGTGGGAATCCTTGACCATGTGGTGTCTGTGGTAGAGCATGTGGTGTAAGTAGGGTGTTGGCCACATGGACGTAGGTCAGCAACACCAACAGGTGGAGGTCTACGTGGATGTGCAATAACTCACAGCCCCTTCAGTAGTGGCAGTACCAGCAACAGCACTGTAAAGGGGGATGCTGTCCACACCACAATGCAGCAGGCCATGTGCATGTGGTCCTGGCCAGTCCCAACAGGGACGTGGATCCAGTGGATAATTGTCATCAAGGGAGAGTAACATATCTGAGCTTCTGCCTGGTAGTACCCCTGGCAGGCACAGTTCCAGTATCCATGGCTGGAGACAGTGAACTGTACACCCTGCCATGTACAGTCTGCAGCTATCCAACAAACCCCTTTATAGGCAGCCACATGGCAGACATGTGTGCATACATACACACACTTCACTAACACAGCTAGGGGAGCTCCATACCTACACACACCACATCTGCACAGCCCATTTAATAAAGAACCCCCTAACCCACACACATGATATCAACCAAATTGCTAAGCCTAGGCTCTGGCAAACCTGCCAAAACACCCTGTGCATATGATGATACCTGTGCCACATCCCTGTCATCCATACCATCGATTCAAGGACATGCTGATATGCTTCTGATGCACAGGGTGAATGGCCTAAGGTTTAGCAATGTAATGCTGTTGAACATGTTTTCAGCTGGAATGATTAATGCTTACATGTCAGAGTGTGTAGATGTCCAGCCATGATGAATTATAGCTGTTATTAACACTGACAGATTATGGTCTCCATAATGTATTCTGTTTGTGTTCTAGGTGTCAGTGTGTCAGCAGGACGTTGGTCTGCTGTCCTGTCCTACAAGCGGTGTAGCACTGTGGTGACACATTAACTGTGTCATATCCTGGGTACATCTGAACACAGGTAATAGGTCTGTATAACAGTTACTGCATATGCCACATGACTAACAGGTCTGAGGGGTGTATACAGGTGAGTGCATGGTGGCTGATGTCAGCAGCTCTTCTACAGTGGACAATTGTAAGTGTACTGTGTGGCCCACACCAAATGTCCGTGAATAACACACACACACACACACACACACACACACACACACACACACACACACACACACACACACACACACAGGCTTTGGTGTTGGTGCAATAAACAGAGAATACTGTTCACATGGATGCACTTCATTTTGTAGTGAACTCATTTTGGTCTATGTAATTCCACACACATCAAACTGCCAAAACATCACATCAGGAAATAATTAGTTCGCCAGTTTAATGTCAATGACAATGGTACTGGCAGGGTATATGTCCTCTTCCCCAATGTAGTGCAATCCTGGAGTTGGTAAACATAGATGTGTTAGTGTGGGTGGCACAGCCTCACACTTTGGAGGGTGTGGGGTGGCATAGAACCACACATAGTGTGATTAACAATGACTTAACCTGTTAACATAAAATGTGCAGTATAACAGCACACTAACCGGGGGGATACCCGAAACAATAACGTTAATGTGGGTGGCTGTGGCCACAACAACCACACCCATGTATATATACCAACTCCTGTATCGTTGTACAGCTGTACAGTGGTGAAGAGGTCATGTATACATCCACTACTAGTTTTGCTTGAATGCATTTCCACAAGATTATTGCTCTGAAATGTGGCCTTTAGCCAGTTAGTTCTTAGACAAATGATCTCCTGGACATATATTTTCTGCAAATTGAAGTAGATCCCTTCACATACATACACTTACTTGGCAACAGTGACAGTAGAACCCCTATCTAGGTACTTATTGCTACTAATGTGTTTGGCTTTAATTGTACACACCACAGAGTTTTTAGGGTGAGCTGTGTCCCGAGTTTCCTGTTAAGTGAAGAACATCACCAAAACATATACAGTATGGTAATGGGGGATGTACTGGGTGTTAATGAACAATCCATAGCATGACATACTGTCATATACAAATTGACAAACACATAACAGTCATAGACACATCTGACAGACCTGGGTTTAGCAGTGCAAACTACCTTGTCAGTGAGTCCATTCTGTTACACAGAATTTGCACACAGCACATGATTCATTGGGCTGGATAGTGTAATCAGTTACCTGTATGGTTGTTGATGACAGCGGTCCTCATACAGTGGACCTTAGGACATGTACTGGAGGTACCATGGTGTAAAGACAGTATACCCAGCACCCACACCCCACATTGGGTATTTTACTCACTGAAACCCAAGATAATGCTCTGACAAACCCACAATCACACATTGACCAGGACTGCATTACAACCCCTTGTCTATCTAATCAGTGCTACTACAGGGATATGCATTTATTGCACATGCCACAGGGATAGTAGGGTGAGGGTTTGTCATGCCTCTCCTAATGTCAGCAACATCACTATCCCTTATAATATATGGCAAGGTTTATTGTATTTGGAGAATGTGGCCTCAGAATGCTGTCTCCTACAAATATACACACTCACACACATAGACACACTTGCTAGGACACAGAGGGTAACCCACGCCTATCTACCCATTTGTAGAACAGTGTTCTGCTGGTACTGCAAGCTCCAGGTAGCCCAAAGAGTGATGAGAGTAACAAGGTACATTTAATGTCAATTACAGAAGTAGCCATTTCTGAGTATGGCAATAGGGGGTGGAGTGGATGGGAAGGCCCTCAGGGTATTGTCAACTACAAGTTTACAAACACACAGACACTGTTATTCTCAGTAATGCACACTGAAACATTGGTCAGTACTGGGGTCCATAGGTGCAGGTGTCCCTAGGTGTGTACCAGGCTAATGTCCATGGACAGATGAGAAAAGTAAGGCATGTGGGTACACTGGTATCATGCCACCTGACATTTGTCACCAGACCATCTATCAAATGATGCCACTTGAGTGATCCCCAGGGTAACAGTTCAATTCAACAGCCAATCATCTGGTTTTCTCTTGTAAAGGGCCAGTGAGGTGCTACAATTGACATGTATGCAACATATATTACATAGCATGGCCAGTGTCTGGGTTAGAGACCTGTACCCAAGCATGTTCTGTTAACTGTGGTAGTCTGGTTGAGGTATCCATGGCATGTGGTACATACAGGGTGGGATTTCCTAACTGTGGCATTCATAACACATCTGGGCAGATATGTCAGTGTCAGGCAATCATAGATTGCCTGTAAGGAGCCAAGATGGATACCTGACATCTGTACATCTGTACAGAGGATAGACAGAAATCAGATAGCCAACAGGTTATGCATTAGGATGAATGTTCTGACAAACAGACATCTGATAGGTATGCCATTCCTACATGACAGCGGCCCTCAATGACATGTCCTAAATACATAGTCATCTACATTTAATATCCACATATCAGATCAATATCCAGTAACATATACTTAATAACATACAGCTCACACACCAAGAACATGATAGTCAGTACTCAGAGTCCAGCTTTGCATGCAGGGGTGTATGGTTCCAGTACTACAATCTGCAATCTACTCTTACTTGGAAAAGCACTGTTAAAAGTAGTAACATAATAATACAATACATGCAAGTGTGACTGCATATAACCTGGGATACTACCCATGTATGAAACACATACAAAGAGAAAAGATTGTTGTACTAGCCATGTATACTCAGGTGTCCCATACAGTATACTCACACCCCTTGCTACTGTAATGACAGCACATAGAAGGATGTTATGTACATGGAATTAAATACACTTATTAAATATGTCATTACCCTGCTATTTTATCAGACTGGTATGTGATCACTGGTTACCAGAGCTGAGCTATGCTTAGCAGGTATAAGCATTGCTTAAATGTAATCAGACTAGTATGTGATCACTGGTTACCAGGGCTGAGCTATGCTTAGCAGGTGTAAGCATTGCTTAAATGTAAATGCTAAGCACATTTGTGCACTGGTAAGCGAAGCCTACATGGTGTAAGCAATTATTCTTTTAACCGTACATTAGCAGCACTTACCATCGTGCAAACCTGCTTAAAGCTGCTCAAAACTGCCTCAACCACTCTGTATCCAACAGCCGTTGTTCTGCCTAGCAACAAAATAAACAGCCCTTGAACCTAGGACCCTGTACACTATACTCAAAGCAGTTAACCACTTAGCCATCAGAGCTGTGAAAATGTCTGTTCTTTTTACAAATATATCATTCAATACACATACTGAACAGTAGTGAACAACTGCTTTGACTACTATAATTTAGTACTTGTAAGTGAAAATAGTGTTGACTCAGTCATGTTTATATCTAAATATGCTCATATAAGATAAATATGGTGGGATACATCTGGAAAGGTATATACAACACTCATGCTTACACATAACAAGGATATGGATATATATATATATATATATATATATATATAATGTATATATATATATATATATATATATATATATATATATATATGTATATATATATATATATATATATATATATATATATATATATATATACACACATACATACACATATGTAGATATATGTATACATGTGCATACACACATATACATTTATATATATATAACATATGCCCATAACATGTAGTGGAGTCATACCTTAGCACCATAAGTCCCAACCTCTTAGTGCAAGGGAATGTAATATAAGTATTGCAGGTATTAATGTTGAATGTTGCTACAGTAACAGGAGTTGTGTCAACAGACATGTTGTGTAGGAAGTCACTTCTGATACTGACATGTATACCATCAGTTACTGACAGACATCATAAGATCATCATAGTGAAATACCACACAAATCACAGTAATGATCCTGTGGAATACAGGAGAAATATGACCAATAAACCTGGACAGTCTGACACAACCTGGTCACTCCAGAGGCATACATAGAACTCCTTAGTGCAAGACGTGTGATCCAAGCCTGACAAAGGGGATGTTTGCAGCCATGAAAATGGTGATATCACACAAATACTGGAATAGATAAGCTCACACAGTTGATGCATTCACACCCTCCTGTCTGTCCTAACACATATTAATCGGAGGAGCAGAGGTCCCAAGCCCACATACTTCCCACTAGTTAGTGACATACATCTTCACAGCATCCCACTGCTTTTTCAGAAATACACAACACATATGGTGGCCAGGCAACAGTACATCTGACAAATATCTGGACATAACATCACACTAGGTAAATACACTAAGCTGCTAGGCATGTCACAAAGCACTGTGTAAACTACAGGCAGACTGCCACAACACTGACCCAAGTTTCCTATGGGGGAATACACATGTACTTGCAAATGTAGCAGGCACTACAGGCATGTAACAGCATGGAGTAACAGACACCAGTGTGAAAGTGCATACCAACAACCAATCTCAACACAGTCACATTATGGGAAGCCTAATTAATAGTACAGTATATGGACTGCGTGAACAAATCCATCCTCAGATTTGCCACTCACGCACTAACCCTACATATACTGGCCCAATACACAATGTAGTCTGATGCCTGACTGTGGTATGGGACATGTCTCAGTTTCCCCCTACAAACATATAAGCTGATATGGTAACAGAAACTGGAGCAGCATGCAATGTCAGATAGAACAGAACCAAGAACACTGACATCTACCACAGTCTGTACACAGGCCAAAAAACATATTCAGAATACACTGCTACACAATACTGACACTCTGTCAACAATCACCATAAGTACACAGATCTCACTACTGTACAGACTACAACACAATGTCCAGGTTTTATCCTCAAATATAAGGCCTAATATACATAAAATGTCTAGCAGTCTGATATCTCACTGGCTTGTTAGCTATGATGTCAATAAATAAAGATATACTGTACATATGCACCTCTTACTGCATGACATATGGACAAAGGGTGAGAGATGTGGGTGACACAGGCACAAACATAAGGCCAATATTGACATATTGCTGTGATAAACTGAGAAAAGTCCTGGTTTAACAGGGTTTGTTGTGACATATTTCTTCTGCGGGATATGAAGTCAGTAACTCACATGGATGTCACCATCTACTGACTGCAGTCATCAGAGTATGCTACTGCATTTCTAAAGATAGAAAATGTGTGAGCAACACACCACATCTAAGACTCCAAACTCTAGCCAGTCTGCAGATAGCCCTACAGGTGAGAGTTTCCTCAGCCACATAACACTGTCATGCCAGACTTTAAATCATGTAGAACAGCCATATCTACACAAACCCTGTTAAATCATTCATTCAAATGTATAACAGCAATACTTACATTCTGCCCCCATGTCTTGAACAGCCTCCTCCTGTTTGTTGGCCTGTCTCCACAGGTATTTCCAACTATCCTCTGTGATGCTGTTTGTCAGACACCCACATGAAGTCCTGCTCACATTGAAGGAAAAGGGCCAACACCCATATGAAGTGCTTAGTTATAGGAGTGTGTTTCCATGCAATTGGCTATAGGAATGATACCACAGCTGTTCCACATGCAATTAGCAAGTGGGGGACTGCAATTCATGCACATGCCATCAGCTGATCATGAGCATTACTTACAAAACTCACGCTGCTGCCTATCCAAAACAGATTTACATTTCCACATCCACCAGAGAGGGAGAGAGAGAGAGAGAGACAGAGACAGAGACAGTAAGAAAGGAAGGGAGTAAGACTGTAAGAGCCAAGAGTGTTTGTGTATGATCCGTGGGTGGAGACTGGTAGCTGGGTATTACAATGGTTGCCTATATTGTTTACTAATCCATACTGTGTCACATAGTAATTGCACATGGCTGCACACATTTATGGCTGAGGATTGTCTACAGCAACCTGTGCAATGTTTGAAAATTTTGGCCTTGTAATGTGGACATTGGGACATATAGGTTCACAATATAATGATGTAGCAAAACCCACACTGCAATGGAGCCTGTCATTACAGTGAACCCAACACCCACACAGGATACTGATGACACACACACAAATACACACTTAGTAGTACTGTGTTTCAAACCCCTACCTGACTATGTATTGCTATTACAGTGTTACGCACTTATTGCACATGCCATGGAGCTTACATGTTGGAGAGCCGTCCAAAGGTATCTTTGAGGGTGAGTGACATTAGCAACAGTGCTAATGGAGGGGTAAGGGATGTGTAGTAAGTGTGAATGTCCACAAAATCAGGTGTTAATAAAGACATATACACACTCTCTGTTAGAGAAACACACACATTATCACAGTTGGCAGCAACAGGATTAGAACTCCTACCTAACTAGTTTGCTACACTACAGTATTAAGCAGTTATCGCAAGCGCCACAGAGCTTATAGGGTTGAAACATGGCCAAAGGGTTATTTCAAGGATAATGACATCAGCAGACATGCTAAAGTAGGGAAATGGGGGGTGTAGTGAGTGTGAATGGCTTCAAAAACATTCATCTCCACACACACACACACACACACACACACACACACACACACACACACACACACACACACACACACACACACACACACACACACACACACACACACACACACACACACACACACACACTTGCCAGTACTGAGATGCATAGGTTCATTGCTTCACAGGTGTGTAGTAGGTGAATGGGCCTGAAGGCTGTACAAGGCTAGGCAAAGGGAATACCTTGGCATCAGGCCACATGACAATAGTCCACAGTGTGGCTCAGGGGTATAGTCCCTAGGGGTCTGTATTGTATTCACCATCCACTCATCTGGGTTACTATTGTGGGTGGCCAGTGATGTACACTGCTTCCCATGTATGTGATATACATTCCATAACATGGACAGTGTCTGGGTTGTCCACATGTCCCACACGCATGTTCTTTGATATGTGGAAGTGTACCTCAGGTCTCTGGGGCATGTTGTGTGGATGGATTGTTATCTTCTGATGTAGCATTCCTGACCTCATCTGGAGAGACCTGGCTATGTAACTGAGGTCATGCTTGCACCTACATTGACAGCATGATATAGGTATTCAGTGGGGTTAGTGGCATCTGTCCATACAGGGCATGTGTATAAGGCATTATTCCCTTTTTGGGTTACGTTTGCAGACTCTGCAGTTGCTGCAGGTGTCCAGTGGGGAACATAGCAAAAGGTCCACTGTAAGCATTTATTTTCCTACTGCGGGGATGGAACAGGGTGCCATGTCCTTTTACTTGCTGCATAACACACACTCAGTCAGGAGATGCAACACATCAAAGTACTGTCTGATGTCAGTGGTACTGTTGTGGTCAACAGACATGTAGTCCACTGCAATCACACTGTGGTTACTATCTGTGAGGCAATATGCAGGGAACTACCAATATAGTGGTTGTTGCCTAGCCAAGTGTGTTTGTGTATGAGACTTGGGTGGAGAGTGTTCTCTGAGTAATAGAAAGGTTGCCTATATTGTTCACCAAACCATAATGTCACATGTAGGGCTATGGATTGTCTACACCAACCTCTCTGGTGTTTCACATCTGTTGTCCTTGTAAGGTGGACATTGTGACATATACTAGGTCCTCAACATAATAATTTAGCAAAACCCGCCCCACAATGGATCCTGTTATTACATAATCACAGCAACCTCCACACAGGATACTGATGTCTCACACACATACTTGCCAGTACTGAGATTCAAATCCCTACCAAGCTATGTATTGCTACAAGAGTGTAACGCATTTATTGCATGCACCACAGAGCTTATAAGATGGATGTTGTCCTAAGGTACTTCTAAGGTTAGGAACATCACCAGTCCTTGTAAATACTGGCCTTGGGTGATATAGTGGGTGAGAGATCCCAAAAATAATTTTACCCTACACACACATTTACATTTTCCATTGGTGAGGGTCAAACCTCTATCTAACAATCTTTTTGGACCATTATGTTACATATTTACCACATGCACCACTGACGTGACATGGTTTAGTGTTGGCAACAGGTACTTCTAAGGTGGATGATATCTGCAGGACTGCTAAAGTCAGGCTCTGAGATGTGTACTGGGTGTAAATGGGGCCATAATCTTTGAGGTACAGACATACATATGTACACACACACACACACACACACACCTGCCACAGATGAGATTCAAACTCATACCTATGTAGTTACTGCTACTACATTGTTCCACATTTATGGCACGCACCATTGAGCTTACATGTTGGAAAGCTCTCCACAGGTAACTTTCAAGGTGACTAACATCAGCAGCAGTGCTAAAAGAGGGGTAAGGGGAGAGTAGTAAGTGTGAATGTCCATAAAATCAGGTATCATCAAAGACACACACACTCTCTCACACAAACACATAGAGTTTCACAGTTGCCATCTCAGGGATTAGAACTCCTACATAACTAGTATGCTGCACTATAGTATTACGCAATTATTGCAAGCACCACGGAGGTTAGGGGGCTGGCACTTGTCCAATGGGTTATTTCAAGGTGACTGACATCAGTAGGCTTGCTAAAGTAGGGCAATGGGAGGTGTAGTAACTGTGAAATTCATCTACACACACACACACACACACACACACACACACACACACACACACAGTTTCACATTTGCTATGTTGGAATTAGAACTCCTACCTAACTAGTTTTCTACACTACAGTATTACACACATATTGCAAGCACCACACAGCTTATAGGGCTGAGACTTGGCCAGAGGGTTATTTCAGGGTGACTGACATCAGCAGGAGTGCTAACATGGGCAATGGGAATTGTAGTGTGTGAATGGGCCATAAACCATTCCTCTGGAAACACACACACACACACACACACACACACACACACACACACACACACACACACACACACACACACACACACACACACACACACACACACACACACACACACAGTTTCACAGTTGCCATGTTGGAATTAGAACTTCTACCTAACTAGTTTTCTACACTACAGTATTACACACATATTGCAAGCACCACACAGCTTATAGGGCTGAGACATGGCCAGAGGGTTATTTCAGGGTGACTGACATCAGCAGGAGTGCTAACATGGGCAATGAGAATTGTAGTGTGTGAATAAACCATTCCTCTGGAAACACACACACACACACACACACACACACACACACACACACACACACACACACACACACACACACACACACACACACACACACACACACACACACACACACACACACACACACACACACAAAACTTTACATTTGACAGGACTGGGTATACAAATGGTAGATGAATACTGATTTGTACTATCATGTTACAGTTATCACAAGCACCAAAGACACTATAGGGTTGAGGGCTACCAAAGTCAATGTCTACAGTGATTGACATCAGCACATCATGTGATATTGGTCAATTGGATGTGTGGTAGGTTGGACAGGCCTCATGATGAAAATCTATCTGTCACTGTCTGTTCCTCTCTTCCCCACATCTCTGTGTGTGTATGTTTGAATATTGTAGTGTGTTGTTCTTGGATATGTGTGAGTATTCCTATCCAATGTGTGTGCAAAGCATGAATGGTGTACACTGTGGTGTGTGTGCACAGACATCTGCGACTGACAGATATGTATAATCCACTGTGTTGTCAGACATGGGCTTCATTTCTCTAAGTGTAGACGCATGCCCAGTATGACCTTCTGTATTGAGTGTGTGACTCCATTCCAGGTAGGTTGTACTCCAGTCCAGGATTTGGTGTTCTACACCTACAGCTAGCAACCTGTTTCTACAGGATATCTGTAGATAGGTTAATATGAAGTCACAATGGGTGACAGATAGTGGGATACTGTAACTACTGCTGTCTGTGATGCTTGTGTTACATGGCTGGTGTTAGCAGAGATATTCAGACATGTACTGATTTACACTGTGATGTATTATGTCATCAACTACTGACAGATATACTTATTTGCTCACAGTTATTTCCTGGTAAATACAAGATGAATCAAACTGTGTTCAGTATTGTGGACTGCAGCCTACATATTCTTGCACAGTCATGCCATTCTGGAGGGGTAGCTACAGACACTTGCTGATGGATCTGTGTAAATGGTCCAGCACCTTGGGACTGTGGTGGCTGAGGATCCCCTGCTTGTACATATATTGACATAACAGAATGGCCATATCCTGCTGTGGCCATACCTCTCAGCTGTACAGATTCACCCAACTTACCCAGAGGCAGGGCTCATATATCTGGTCACTTCCCCTTCCCATTGTGGTTTACAAGCAGGTTTGTAGCTACCCATTACTGGGATTGCAGGCAGGCTAGTATGGCATACATCAGATTTTCAGACTTCACACACTCCATGACGTCCATACTTTTACACCCCCACACTATTATTCTATCCTTTTCCTAACATTATGCAAGCAATATCTGATAAGTATCCCTGTAGTTGTCCCTTCATCCCAGCGGTATTTAGGGGTTGGTGCACAGTTCATGCAGTAGGACATGGTGGGCATGCTACTGGGATTTGTCAACATGGCCTTGCATTTGTGTTCTGTTGACTGTGTTATTTTGTTAGTTGGGACCCCATAAGATAACATACATTGGCAGTACGGGTGAGGCACAGGCCTTTGACAGTGGACTGTATGGCATTTGGTAGTGATGTATGCCATCTGTAGCAGGCCAGTGCATTCTGTCACTACTAGATTCCCAGGTTGTGAGCTTCTGAATTCCCCTGGGGTGACAGGGTAAGTGTGCAAGGTGTTAATGGCAATAGTTCCAGTCCATATTAATCCATTGGTCTGGACGTTGGCAGGCTAGGGACACACCTGCATAGGACACCTCTTCAGCATGCTGTATTCTGTGGGTATTCCCATACAGAAGTGGGGGTCATACTGTACTCATTCCCAACAGCAGGGATGTGACCTGTGATAAACCTGTGGCTGATGGTGGGGTGAGCTGAGTGTATGTGTGATATGGAAGCTTCTTGCAGCTGACTCACAGATATACCTGGGACATTCCCCTTATGCTGCCTTGTGCAGGGACATAGGTAGTCTCTCATTACTTCATAACTCTGCCTGTTGTGGTCTGCCACTGATTGGCCAGACTACATCAATATTCCATACTACACAGACAACTAATGTGCTGCTAACCTGTATGTGCAATTCCAAAGGTGTGTGCAGCTGACAGTTACATTTTATGTACTCTGCCTAGGGTACTTCCACTTGTGTACTGTGTGTATGTCTGGACCATATTCATGTCATGTCCATCTTTCAGATGGTGACAGATATTGACATTTGGACAGTGAGTATGGATGACTGCTGACATGGGTGTTGCTGAGATGCATTGTGGTTGGCATTACAGTGTCGGAACATGGCCCTGTCATCAACAGTACTGGCCATAAACCATCGAGACACAACACTCCATGCCTACATCCAGACCACTTTCAGACAATATTGAACACACAACAACCTAACACAAGGACCCCTGCATATTGTACATATGCAACAATCTATCCTGTAAATTGGGCCAGCTCAGGTAATCTGTGCTCCATTGTTATTAAACCCACACGTACATGTTACTGCATTTCTACATAGGATTGTTGGGGGGGGGCACACCTGACAATAGTAAACATTTGTTATGACTGTACTGGTATTTCAGGTACTCTGTTGGCTTCCATTTTGCTTTGTATTCTGACCTATCATGCAGACTAGAGGCATATCAATAGAGTACAGTTCTTAAGTTTTATTGACCTACATTTCAGTTTCAGACTTCTTACCCTTTGGAACTAACATACAACTGCCAGACCTGTTGTAGTCTGTCTGTGTAGGTCTGGAGGGGGACTGTTCACTGTTGCCATCAATTGGACGCCTTAGCACAGCCTTTCTTTATGGTCATCTACAGCTGTCCTGCTGGCTGAGGCTGGTGTTGGGTATGTGAGTCTCACTGACATGCATGTGTGTCTCCTATGGACACACATTTGGGCCACCACATGTACTGCAGTGGGATTTGTCACCTTGTCTAGTAATGCCTACTTTGTTGACACCAGTATTTGTTATGGATTGCATGCTGCCCATATAGGTGTCCACTATCTGCTGCCATCTCATTCAGCCACCTGATTCCCATGCATGCTCACATCCATACCATAGATACATCTAGCATAACATACTACTCCATTCAGCAATTGATAGGAAGAGTGACTTACCTTGTGACTGTGCCAGTATTGAGGACAGTGCTGTAGGGCTGACTATGTCAGATGCACATAGTACACTCCCTATACATGGTAAAGTGGGGGGCTGTGTGGCCTTGCTCCGTGCTGTTCCTGCTGCAGCTGTTTCTGCAGGATCATATTGTGTAGCATGGCACATACAGTGAGCATTTGTGTACATGTAGCTGGAGAGTCCTGCAAGGTTCCACCGGATATGTCCATGCAGTGGTAACCGTGACTTGAGCATCCCAAACACACACTCTATTATGATTCTGGTTTATGCGTGTGCCTCATTATGGAGTTCTTGTTCTGGTGTGTGTGCATTTCTGATGGGTGTCATCAGCAACGGCTCCAGTGCGTAACCAGCATCCCCCACTAGATGGCCATATGGGATGTCCCTACTGGCAAATTTCTGATACAGCTGTGTTATATGCCAGATGTGGGAGTCGTGATAGCTTCCAGGGCTGCCTAGCACACACATTCAAGATAATGCCATGGGCATCACACACAACCTGGCAGTTGATGGAGGGAAAGCCCTTGCGGTTTATGTAGACCCTACTCTGCTTGCTGGGTGGTGATTTGATGTCTATGTGCATGCAGTCTATAGCACCCACCTCAAGGTATTATGCTATTTGGTGGAAGAGACACATACTGCTGGTCAATGCCTCATGGGTGTTGAGGAAATATATGTGCTCACTGGCATGTGCTGACATGGTATCCAGGAACTGGTGGAGTACCCTGGATGCTGATACCTGTGAGATCCCCATGATATCCCCAGTTGGCCTTTGGAAGGTACCTGTGGCTAGTATTCCTAACCCTACACATCCAATGGGATGGAGTCCCCTCTGTTGGTTCTATGTCTAAGGCATGGCCGGCACAGCTCAACAATTTGCTGTAGAATGTCTCTGTCCACCCTATAGCGCTCCACTATCTCAAGCTCATGTAGCCTCTGGTAGGTTACCCTGGGTCTATACACTCTTCTCCTACTCCTCACTGTGGGTTGATCATCAGCATTCACAGTCTATTCCACATATCGATGTATAAGAGCAACAGCTGCCCCTAACATTTTGTTAATTTAGTCTGGTAAAATTTTCCCATCTGTGTTCACTGGTGGTGTAGAGTTTGTGGGATAAACCAGAGTGAAAGGTGTTTTCATAGTTTATAGTAGTGTGCTGGGCTGGGCTGCTGCCTGTGTAATTGACTGATTCAGATACGTTTCACCTGCCATCTATGCTCATTCTCCTTGATTGCCTTCATACTGTTGTTTTCCCTTCCTATTGCCTTCCCGTTTAAGCCCCAGAGGTGTGCCGTGCATACCCAGTGTTCAGATCTGAACAGAGGTGTTATTTCCTGTGTTTTCTATTTTTTTGTTTAAAACCCTGTGCACGGCACACACACCCGTTTAGGGAATGTAAACACTGCTAAGCAGCCTCAGACACACACCTTTCCTTAGCTGTGCTTAGCTAAGGGCAAACACGGGCCACAGAGCTCCAATAAGCTTACAGCATGCATGACACTCCCCCTTTTGAAGTCATTTACCTCTTATACTTATATCATCGTGTTGCTGCACCTACACAGTTGGGTGCAAGCTAACACTGAGAGAAATTCTGTGATTCAGTATCAGTCTCCTCATTTGCATAAAACAGAATGTTAATTCATAGTTACCACACTCACACTGAGCCTTCCCCCTTAGCAACCACTATTCCCTACTTTTGTTGTCTTATGCATGCCACTGACTATCATGGCAAAATGCTGATTTCAGTTTAAAAGCTTATTTCCAACTTTTTTTCATAGTTTCACGCCAATCCCATTTGCGCACCGCTACCCTATGCTTAAAAGTCCGAAATCGGCCAAAAAAAATAAAAGTTATTTTTTATAATTTTACAACTATTTCCCATGCCAATGGCCATATATTTGGCCATTGGCATGCCTACTATATTGAATACATGCTTTCTTTGGAGCTGTCATGCCTCCGTTTTGTAATTTGCAGAAATATATTTGGTTAGTAACCGAATACATTTCTGCAGGTTATACTATTCTTGCATAGACACCTGCCTGCTTCCTGGATCATTAATTCACCTCATTTGCATAGTTTTCACCAGAAAATGGGGTAATTAGCATATAGCAGTGGTGCCTGTGCAGCAATAGTGTAGGAGTGCTCATGCACATCCCGGGAGCTCATTCCTGGCTCGCTCATCGGTCATATTGCCTGCAGCAGCTCTTGCACTATTCCTGCACTCCGTGCAGAGCTTGCTGAATCCTGGGGAGAAACATTTCAAGGAAGCAATATAATGACACAAAAGTCAGCATATGAAAACATCTCAGAAATCCATAGCTAAATCACCAAAACCGTGCTAGAAGAAATAAATCATCTCACAGGAAGGGATACTGAAAACAACTCGCCAACGGCAATAGCTGCATTCTCTCCCTCTGACTTCCTCTCTAAATTCACCAGCCTACCTATCATCTCAAACACTTGGACTGACCCCTTACTCTCCAGAACTCCCTCTCTGCATTTCAGTCTAAATTTAAACAGATCAAAACAAATAATTTACAACCTCTTCTGCAAAAAATAAAAACTGACAGCCCACTATGGTCAGATAACCTGGTTATCAGTGCATGGACTTCCTTACAACATATATTCAGTCTCTGCCTAACACAAAACATCATGCCAAATATAAGCAAAGTAACCATTATTGCCCCAATATCAAACCAATCTAACTCAATCAAAACTATCTAATGCAGACCAATGCCCATCCTTCCAACTCTAGACAAACTGCTTGAAAATATTTTCAGTCTTCAAGTATATCATTACCTGCTACCTACTTTCCCATAAACAGTGCACACTCACTGCCCTATGAACCCTAACTAATGAAATAATACTAGGTATGGATGGAGGCTACCTCACTGAAGCCTTCTTTACTGATGCCACAAAAACCTTTGACTTCTTTGATCACAACATTCTCCTCCATCAATTTTTACAAATAGGCAAAAGTCCCATTTCACTACATTGATTTGTAAACTAGCTTACGAACAAACTTCATACTCATTTTTCCAGTCAGTCAGCCTTCAAAAACGAGTACTCTAAGGTTCCATACTTCTCCTTCTACTGTTCTCCATCTTTATAAATAGACTTCCTCTTATCCCACATTATGCAAATGACATGCTAGTATTTCAAACAAACAACACTATACCCAACCTCCAGGAAGACCTGCAAGCAAATTTCCTATCCTGTTATACTGGATCTCCAACAAAATCCTCCTTATCAACTCCAGCAAACCAAAACTATGATTTGGGCACCAAACAGAAATGTAAAAACTCACCAAACTCTTTGCATATATATGGCCACAGCAAGACTCCCAAGAAAGTCCTAACCTTTTATAGGTTCATAGGTTTATAGTTTAGTACTAAGCTAACTGCACTTGTGAGCAATTTTAAGCCTAGCTAATTATCCCTTGTGAGACTCAAACCGTGCACCTGGTGTTTGTAAGGCAAACACCTCAGCATTTGATTTGACCCCTCCCTTAACATCTTCCATCACTTTAAAAACACAAGGAAAAAGGTTAACTCCCTCCTATTCTGAGTCAATAAAATCTTCCCAGCCACAGACAAAGGTATCTTGTTCTCATAACTTGAACTTCTCCCCCATAGCTTCAGCATCAAAAACAAACTCCTCAGACATTCAAACAATAGACAATATCATTTGTAGATTTAGTACCATGCCCCCTAAAAATGAACACCATTGTAAAAACACTAAAAAAAAAAAAAAAAAAAGAAAAATGTTCCCATACTCAAAAAAGGGTTGACCTTCTCTTAGGATTCCATCTCCTAGTCAACCAGACCTTCTCTCCCTTAGCAGCTAAATAAATGAAACAACCTTCCTTTTACAACCTTAGGTGCCACAACCACTCCAACTACACACTACAACCCCCAAAAGTAAATTCATGAATATTCATGAAGGTGTGTTGCCTGTGCTCTTAAACTAACGTGGATACGTGTACGAGTGCAAGAGGTGTATTTGAGAGCAGAGCTCTCACAATACACATACCCCTGCATTCCAGAATTGCCTTTTGGCAATTAAAATGAGCAAGAACACTCATAACACCCCAACATGTCAGGATTACATACTTCTTAACTGTACAGATTTTTGCAGAATGTCCACAGTTTTGTCACATATTTTTAGTATGTTCCCCCTAAAAATTTGTACCTTTCTGGAAAATAGCTGAGGATTGAAGTCATTAAATAAAATGACAAACATTTGAGTTTAAAAGACTCCACATCCTTAATAAAATCCATGCTAATGCAAGACCTATCATCAACTGTCTAAGTTTGTAAGAGCAATATTTAAAAGCTGTCCCTCTAATTGTCCCCTCATCATTTTATGGTTTGTCCAGAGTTTTTTCTCCAAAAGGTTGAGAGGTATGCTCACCATGAAGCAGAAAGCTGATAAAATAACAGGTTTAGCATTAGCAAGGATATTCTGAAGAGTGTAGATAAAATAACAACAAAACTTTTTTTTTTTTATAAATGCGATAAAGTTTAAGCATAGCTATGCTTAGTCCAGCTTAAACAGCACAAGTAGTGTACCATCATGTACCAGCTCTTTTGTTCAACGTTTTCTGGAATTCATAAATTCCAACGCCTTGGATCAACTTATTCACACCCCCACCACGAGCAGCAATATCTTAGACCTGGTCATTACCAACAAGGGCAACCAGTGTTCCACACCAGAGGTCAATTCCTCGTTGGTCAGATCCGACCACAAGCTAATCACCCTAGACATCCACATCCCACCCCCAATTAGGGAAACTACCATAAAAAACTTTTTCAAAGCCAACTTCACACTTCTTAAGACAGAAGTGGCAAACTTCATGACACCCATGCAGATGGACAATAGAGGTACAACTGCTGAATCCTACACAAATGCACTTTATAAGCACTTACACGAGTGCATGGATCATGCTATCACTAATAGAACCAAGATGCTATCCTCCAAAAAAAGGAAGCCAATCTGGTGGTCCTCTGCCATAAACAAGCTCTACAACAGAAGAAAGAAACTATTGCAAAAAAGAGTAAAATCCCATGACTGGAGGAACTCCCTGGTCAACCTCAGTAAGAAGCTGAGATCCCTCATAAAATCCTCCAAAGCTAGGTACGAAAAGAAAATTGCCACTGACTCTAAAGACAACCACAAAGCATTCTATAGCTATGTCAAGAATCTCAATGGCAACACTCAGATCTGCTCTGAGTTACAGCACAACGGCACTAAATATACAGAACCAACTGATATTGCCAACATCCTGGCAGATAGGTTCAGTGCTAACTTTACCCCCCTCTCACCCCCTAGAGGGCCCATCTCTATACCAGAAGAATGCAAAGTTCCTGTAATCACAGCTGCACAGGTAAAAAACACACTCTCCAAAGCCAAGAACACAGCATCCATGGGACCTGACAATATCCCAGGCTGCGTTCTACATGAACTACAGATGAACTGGCACCCTACGTAAGTACCATGTTCAATCATAGCCTCACCTCTGGCTTTGTGCCCACTGAATGGCACACCACAACAGTTATCCCACTCCACAAAGGGGGAGCCACAATGGACCCAGGGAACTGCTGCCCCATTAGCCTGACGAACTTGGTCTGCAAGGCCATGGAACGTATCATCATGGAACTCATAAACAAAGACATTGGTAATCTCTAAACTCTTGACCTTACCCAGTTCAGGTTTGTAAAAGGCAGATCATGTCTCCTAAACCTGAGTGACTTATTTGAAGCAGTCACCAAAGCCATAGATGACGGTAAGGTGGTTCACACAGCTTATCTAGATCTCGCCAAGACTTTCAACACCATCCCCCACTCTGGAATTATAGATTAGCTCACTACACTAGGTATAAATCTCTATGTCACAAGATGGGTTGCCAACTGGCTCATGGACAGAACTCACACTGTGAAAGTATCAGACTCCAAATCCGACTTCAGACCAGTGACAAGTGGAGTACCACAGGGTTCAGTCCTGGGTCCTCTCCTGTTTGGTATCTACTTCTCTGAAGTACAGGCTAACACAGAAGGTCTTTGGCTAACAAAGTTTGCAGATGACTGCAAACTAGGAGCCATAATCGAAACTCCTAATGATGTGGACATACTACAAAAGGGCCTCTCTGAGACAGATGCCTGGTGTCAAAGCCATGGCCTGAAGCTCAATGCCAAAAAGTGTGTTGTCATCCCGCTTGGTGAAACTCTGCACCCATGAACTACCACATAAGTGGTAGTCTGCTTAATGCTGAAAGTGTGATAAGAGACCTTGGGACACAGGTGGACAGTAATCTCTCCTTTGATAATCACATCGCCACAGTGGTCAGGAAATCCTTCTATGTGGCTCACCTCATCACAAAAGGTTTCTCATCCAGGAAAAAAAGAGGTCATTGTTCCCCTCTACTCATCACTCATTAGACTCATTATAGAGTACAACACCCCTTCTGGTTTGTACCTTACAAGACATCTACAACAACTGGAAAGGCCACAGAAATACCTCACAAAGAGGATTACTGGCCTCAAACAGATGCCCTATGCAGACCATCTCAAAAAACTCCAGCTTTACTCTGTTGCCTATCGCCTCCTCAGAGGCGATCTCTGCCTAACATACAAAGTTATGTCAAATCGAGAGCTGTTGGACATGCTCCACTTAAAGAAATCCCAATCCCTCCAAGCTACACGATCTAGGGACCTAAACCTTGTCACCACAATAAACAGAACATGCTGGAGGGATAGATTCCTGTCCCACAGACTTCCCATACTCTGGAACAGACTACCTATCTATGTCAAACAGAGTTCCTCATTAGCACTCTTCAAGAAAAATCTTGATGATTGGATGGGAAATAGGAAATTCACTCCAGGGATCACTTCTGTGGCTCTGCTCGACAGGGGCACAGGAAAATAATTTTCTTGGGTGGCGAAAGCCAGTGTACCTTTTTGGCTAGGCTTATATAGGCCCTAGGGCTAATAGCCTAGTACCTACCTATGAACCTATGAACCTAAGTTAAATAGCAAGAGAAATCCAACATAAGCAGTATTGCAATAGTGTAGTGATTAAATTGTATGCTTTGTGAGCAGCCATTCCTGGTTTAATCCCCACTGTGACCAATTCATATTTTAAATGTGACAGCAGTGCATAAACAATTTGCTTTGTATTACCTACTAAATAACATATATTCGTTAACCGGAGTACTGCATTAGTTCCAGATGTGAGGTGTCAGTGTAATAAAGTTGTGAAATCCCCATGTAAACACAAGTTCCCCATACAGTATAGTCACACATGAATAAATGTAATGAAAGCACATTGGGGGATGTCAGGGACAGTAAACAAATTTATAATATGTAATGAATGATGAATCAATGCCATACAGCAGATAGTCTATAAAATGAAAAATAAGCAATGCTAAACATTGCACAGCTCTGCTTACCAGGTGTAAGCATTGTGTAAATATGACTGCTAAGCAATCAGTAGCCCAGCTAAATGGATTTGCCCATTGGTAAGCAGTGCTGAACCTACTCTTTTAACCAATGCCAACCTTAGCTAAGCAAGGTTGCCTGTAGCTTAGCTTAGCATATTGAAAACCGTCCAATCATGGCAAAGGGCAGGAAAGTGAATGTATTTAAATCCCACATGCAGGAATACAGCTCATAACTGGTTGCAGCTTCCCCCTGTGGGCAGCATGGCTGGAGTCGGAGAGGGATTGCACTTCCGGGCACAGTGCTGGGGCGTCCAGGAGCCCAAGGTCATGATAGGACTCCTGGTAAAAAACCATGATGAGAGACTGATGCAGGGCCAGTACCAAGGCTCCCAATATAAAGCGGAAGCCTGGGACCATCTTGCCTATGACCTCACCAGTGCCACTGGTATCCCTCGGACTGGTTAGCAGGTCAGGCACCACTATGCTGACTTGAAACAGAGGAAGAGGGAGCTCTTGGATCAGTGGATCTAAGAATCAAGGCAGAGAGGTGATGTCCCAGCAGTGTGTGAGTACTCATACCAGTAACTGTTTAATAATGTCCAGCCTCTGTGTATATCATGGATAGGTATGGCTAAATATTTCTCTATTTCTCTAACAGCTGCAGCTGAGTGGGCTGTGAATCAGGAAGCCCGTGCAAGTAGGCTACAAAGGCTGTGTCATGAGGCTGGTGAGTAACAACCTGCTTGTAGTCTTCTTCTCTTTCGGCTGTTCCCGTTAGGGGTCGCCACAGTGGATCATATGTTTCCATTTCATCCTGACCTCTGCATATTGCTCAGTCACACCAACCACCTGCATGTCCTCTCTCACCACATCCATAAACCTTATCTTAGGCCTTCCTCTTTTCCTCTTACCTGGCAGCTCCATCCTTAGCATCATTTTCCCAATATACCCATCATCCCTCCTCAGCACATGTCCAAACCAACGCAATCTCGCCTCTCTGACTTTGTCTCCAAACCATCCAACCTGAGCTGACCCTCTAATATACTTATTGCTAATCCTGTCCATCCTTGTCACACCCAGTGCAAATCTTAACATCTTTAACTCTGCCACTTCCAGCTCTGACTCCTGCCTTTTTGTCAATGCCACCGTCTCCAACCCATACAACACAGCTGGTCTCATTACCCTCTTGTAGACCTTCCCTTTCACTCTTACTGGTACCCATCTGTCACAAATCACTCCTGACACTCTTCTCCACCCATTCCACCCTGCCTGTACTCTCTTCTTCACCTCTCTTCCACACTCACCTTTAGTCTGAACTGTTGATCCCAAGTGCTTAAACTCATCCACCTTCACCAATTCTACTCCCTGCATCCTCACCATTCCTCTATCCTCCCTCTCATTCACACACACATATTCTGTCTTAGTCCTACTGACCTTCATTCCTCTTCTCTCTAGAGCATATCTCCACCTATCCAGATTTTCCTCAACCTGATCCCTACTCTCACTACAGATCACAATGTCATCTGCAAGCATCATAGTCCATGGGGCCTCCTGTCTGATCTCGTCTGTCAACCTGTCCATCATCATTACAAATAAGAAAGGGCTCAGAGCTGATCCTTGATGTAATCCCACCTCCACCTTAAACGGATCTGTCACTCCCACTGCAGACTCCACCACTGTCACACTACCCTTGTACATATCCTGTACCACTCTTACATACTTCTCTGCCACTCCTGACTTCCTCATATAATACCACAACTCCTCTCGAGGCACCCTTTCATATACTTTCTCCAAGTCCACAAAGACACAATGCAACTCCTTCTGTCCTTCCCTATATTTCTCCATCAACAGCCTCAGAGCAAACATCGCATCTGTAGTGCTCTTTAACGGTATGAAACCATACTGCTAATCGCTAATCATCACCTCCCTTCTTAACCTAGCTTCCACTACTCTTTCCCATAACTTCAAGCTGTGACTGATTAGTTTTATCCCTCTGTAGTTACTACAACTCTGCACATCACCCTTATTCTTAAAAATAGGTACCAAAACACTTTTTCTCCACTCCTCAGGCATCCTCTGACTTTCCAAGGTTTCATTAAACAATCTGGTTAAAAATTCCACTGCCATTTCTCCTAAGCATCTCCATGCTTCCACTGGTATGTTATCTGGACCAACTTTCCATTCTTCATCTTCTTCATAGCTGTCCGTACTTCCTCCTTGCTAATCTCTTTCACTTCCTGATTTACTATCCCCACATCATCCAACCCTATCTCTCTCTCATTCTCTTCATTCATCAACCCCTCAAAGTACTCTTTCCATCTGCTCAACACACTTTCCTCGCTTGTGAGTATGTTTCCCTCACTATCCTTTATCACCCTTACCTGCTGTACATCTTTCCCAGCTCGGTCCCACTGTCTAGCCAATCAGTACAGGTCCTTTTCTCCCTCTTTAGTGTTCAACGTTTCATACAACTCTCCATATGCCTTATCCTTAGCCTTCGCCAGCTCTCTCTTTGCCATGCTCCTCATCTCCTTATACTCCTGTCTACTTTCTTCATCTCTCTGACAATCCCACTTCTTCTACACCAGCCTCTTTCTCTGTATACTCTCCTGTACTTCCTCATTCCACCACCAGGTCTCCTTCTCCTCCTTCCTCTGTCCAGATGTCACACCAAGCACCTTCCTAGCTGTCTCCCTTACCATCTCTGCTGTAGTTATCCAGCTATTCGGTAACTCTTCACTGCCCCCCAGTGCCTGTTTTAACTCTTCCCTGAACTCTAGCTCACAATCACCCTTTTTCAACTTCCACCATTTGATCTTTGGCACTGCTCTCACACTTGTCCTCCTCTTCTTGATCACCAACATCATCCTACAGACCACCATTCTATGCTGCCTAACTACACTTAACCCTGTCATCACTTTACAGCCTTCAATCTCCTTCAGAATGGCCCTCCTGCATAGGATATGATCCACCTGTGTGCATCTTCCTCCACTCTTGTACATCACCCTATGCTCCTCCCTCTTCTTAAAATATGTATTCACCACAGCCATGTCCATCCTTTTTGCAAAATCTACTACCATCTGACCTTCTGCATTCCTCTCCTTAACACTATACCTGCCCATCACTTCCTTGTCCCTTCTGTTCCCTTCACCAACATGCCCATTGAAATCCACTCCAATCACCAGTCTCTCACCCTTGGGTACACTCACCACCACTTCATCCAACTCACTCCAAAATTTTTCTTTCTCGTCCATCACACACCCAACTTGCGGAGCATATGCCCTAACAACATTCATCATTACATCATCAATTTCCAGCTATATAAACATCACTCTAATCGACACTCTTTCCATCTCCAAAACACTCTTGGCATACTGTTCCTTCAGGATAACCCCTAAGCCATTTCTCCTCCCATTCACACCATGATAGAACAATTTGAACCCACCTCCTATACACCTGGCCTTACTTCCCTTCCATCTGGTCTCTTGCACACACACTATATCAGCCTTCCTTCTCTCCATCATATCGTCAGTTCTCTCCCTATACCAGTCATACTGCCGACATTCAAAGTTCCTACCCTCATTACTACACTCCTAACCTACCTCCTCTCTTTCTGCTTTTGGGCATGCCTTCCCCCCTCATCTTCTCTTTCTCCTCCTTCGGCCAACAGTAGCCCAATTTCCACCAGCACCCTGTTGGCTAACAGTACTGGTGGTGGTCATTGTTAACCCGGGCCTTGACCGATCCAGTATGGAAATCTGTATTGTTGTTCGCATATGTTATTTGGCAGAGGTTTTACACTGGATGCCCTTCCTGACGTAACCCTCCCCATTTATCCGGGCTTTGGACCAGCATGAAGAAATGCACTGGCTTGTGCATCCCCAGTGGCTGGATTAACAACTTGCTTGTAGAAGTAACCTGCTTGTAGTAGTCATACCAAATAAATATAGAAGTAATAGAAAGTCAGTTGCCAGTATAAAAACTGTTTTGTGTATGGGTTGTACTGAATAAACCAGACAATATGACAGTAATATTCCCATACAGGTTGTATTTAAATAAATCTGTAACTGCCTGGCAATAAAGCTCTAAATCCTGGACTGGTTGTGTTTACTCTGGTATCGTATGGCATTTTTAGTGTTGCATTCTCTGAATAGTAATGTTGTATTAACCACTCTTACCCACACTGTGCTACATAATATAAATGGCTAGGAATGTCTGTATAAGACTGTTATAATTACAACATCAGATTGTACAACCGAGAGAGACTTAGACAGAAAACAGTGAAATGATAGACAGCAGTATCCAAATAGCACACTCTACTGTGATTTAAATTGTTGTATCTTTAGCAGACACAGTCATGGTTCGAATCCTGGGAGTGGTAGTAAGCTGTATGCATAATCATACCTCTCAACTGCACAGATTTGTTCAGAATGTCCAGTTACCCTGTCCCACTGTCAAATCAGTGAGATGATCTCAGAATTTTATGCAGCAAATAATGACATACATCTAGTTTTCACACCTCAAAACTTTTAGAAATTGTATATGAAAACAAATGTGTCACTCTAGCAACTCACCAAAAGTTTATAAGAGCAATATTCAAAGTATGTCCCATTTCCATCCATATATTGTCAAGCTTTGACCAGAATCTGTGCGATAAGAGATTGAGAGGTATGTGCATAATATTAAATTGGAATCCTGGAATATGTGTAGAAACAGTCGGGTAGTGTTAACAAACATTCCTTACACAGGTATACCAGGTAAGAGATGTAGAATTTAGTTATAAGACAGTTGAAGTATACACTTATTTACAAACATACCACTGGCCAAACCAAGGCCATAGGGTAGTGTAATAATACCTGTGCCTTAATGATTAGAGCAATGATCATTAAAGTTGTGAAAACTACAAGGATATATAAGTTGTTAATTGACATCTCTCACCCCTCCCACCATATCTGCAACAAGAATCTAAATACACAAATCAGTGGGTATGTTTAAACCAAACCTACTGTTGGGACATATGTCCTACTGTTCAATAAATATTGAAATGTGTTTCTATTAATGTTCCATGTTGAAATACTATCCTGTTGCTATCAATGTAACCTGCCTGCCATTGTAATGGCCACTGTGGTTCCATATATGCATGTATTCTGTTTCCTATGTAACTGTTCCAAATCTGGTGTTTTGGGTTAATGGGAATATCTATGCACGCTAATCCTGGATTGTGTTGACTATTTCTTTTCCACATATGTTTTAAAACTGCAACACCATAGCACATTTGGAAAGGCCGGTCCCAGCGGACCCACCTCTCCCACCTCATCTGGCCATGGCACTGGGCTCCAGCACTTCTGGGACCCACCTCAGGACCTCCTTGTCCGCTGGTCCTGCACCATCTTTGGGTGGAACTGTCTCAGAAGATGGGGCTTGCCCCCCAGGAACGGGCGCTGACAGGAAACTGTCACTCGTAGTCAGGTCCGGGGCTTGGTGCATTGCGAGCTCTGCAGGGAGTTTGGAGATCTGCTATGCCAGCTTGAGGGCTGCATGGTGCATTTAGAGGGTCAGCCTGCCCCTCCTACTCAGCCCCCTCCTTTGGGGCCGTGAAGGTGCAGTGGTGACTGCCCATGGGTGGGAACCTCAGTCCCACTGTTTCCATTTGGGGGCTCATGAGCTTCTGACTTCCAAACACTCCTTCCCGTCCATGGTGTTTACCCCCAACATGTGTCATACACCGCACCTGTATGCTGTCTTGTCTGTC
>NC_056741.1:1256896749-1256901749 GCF_019279795.1 Protopterus annectens | reverse complement strand
TGCCCAGACACATGCAGCAACACTGAGGGACGTGCAGGAATGTCTAGCAAGTACTGCCTGTGCAGTACCTGTGTCGACAATTACTGGACTCTGCATAAGTGTGGCCTATGGGTTAGGGTAATCAGATGGAAGAGTTGTTTCACAGGAGACATCATCCAGGGCTCTCTACAGGTAGCATATGCATAACATCAGGTCTCCCAAAGGCATGTGTTGCAATGTGTAATGGTGTACCGAGACCAAGGCTGAAACCTACAGACAGTATTAATAAAGATACATGTGCTGCACAAGTAACATCTCACCTTAACACAGGCCTACCATCCCCATCTGTACCTTGCTGGTGCCAGTGTACACCTGTAGGTTTGCTGTTCATTAGCCAGAACTAGGTTGGTAGTTATGGTGCTCTAAATTTGGGACATTGCAAAATGACACTCATGTGTGGCCCATAGTTGTCAAGCATCTGCAAAAAGGCTGCGGCTGGGAAGGGGTGTCATCCTGAAACACAACAGTGAGCTGAAGCATACATCCAAAGCTCGCTAAGAATGGCTGTATCTGAACACAGTCAAGGTCATGCATAACCCTGACTCCACAGCAATAGTGAAGGCACTGTGTGATGTTCAAGGGCTGTGCACATGAGCTGGCCTTGCAATCTGGCAGAGTTGGGGGACATTTGTAGGGCAGAGTGACAAAATAATGGCAAGTGAAGATGGGCCATGCTAGTATACACCTTCCAGGAATAGTGACTGCTGTAGTTCACTTAACAGGTGCTGTAACAAACTATCATGTTAAGGGTGTGCACACTTATGCAACCCACATATTGTATGCATCCCACAACTAACACATTTGTTTGATACTGCATTTGATTGCACAGGTCATATGTCACATATCAGGTGTGTGTAATGTTAACATATGCAGTATTATGGCCCCATGGCATATCAGGGATGAGGGTGGCATGTTAACAAGGGTGTGTACACTCCTCATAGCCACAGTAAGATTTGTATGTTGTTAGTATAACTGGATATTATTGCTCATACCTGCACTACTGATGATGAGATCTGCAAACTGGACATCAGGCATTCACTATTGACATCTGTCCTCATATCAGCCCAGGTATGTGTCAGACAAATACATAGCGGTTGTGAACAAGAGAGCAAACATAACTACCACACATATTCACATTCAGCAATGGTGTGTACTTTTGTGAGGTATGGTGTGCAGTACATGGCAGGGTGCTGAACAGATGCGCAGCAATATTGTGTACATGGGTGCAGTGTGTTCCAGGGGAAGGGGCATCACCTACTAACAATACTCATGGATCACAGAGATGTATAATTTTGGTAACAGGGATTGAGTATAGCTGCAGTGCATACTGTTGAGTGCCATATGTCATGCATGTTGACAGTCGGGTAATGAGAGGTCTGTTTAATATCTTTGTGCCACCTCACCTGTAAGTGTGTGTGTGTGTGTGTGTGTGTGTGTGTGTGTGTGTGTGTGTGTGTGTGTTTGTGTGTGTGTGTGTGTGTGTGTGTGTGTGTGTGTGTGTGTGTGTGTGTGTGTGTGTGTGTGTGTATGTAGAGGAAAGCAATGAAGTACAGGTCTTAAAGTGTGTTTTCTGTTTTCCCCTCACAGGTGGTGCGGTGGGTCAGGTTCCCTTCTACAGGCAAACTGATGTTAGTGTCCATACAGACTCTGACAATGATGATAGGTGTGGTGAGGCACAGGCAGGGTTGTCAGGGGCTGAAGATGTGTCATAGGTTGACATCCCACTGTTATCTACCCCATCCCCGCACACAGTCACATTGCTTATACATACCCCTTCACCAGTGGCCATAGATGAACGACAGTTGACGGGTGGTGGCATGGGGACTGGACAGTGTGGGGACTATGGCAAGTGTGCCTGTACAGACCAGCCATAGCAGCATAACAGCTGAGGTACCATACAGGCAGCTGTACAGGGGTGCTCGTAAGAGGGCTGCTGGCCATCATGACCCTGGCAGAAGTGCCACAGCAGGTGTTACTAGATGCATGTTTCAGGCCATCATGAAGGCGCAGGCATGTATGGAATGTTATACCAGACAGGGTCAGAGGCTACTCATTCTGCTGTTATTGACAACATCCGTGATCTTGCAGGTGCCCACTGTTATTTTGCAGAGGTCCTGGATAGATAGTTGGGTGAGATGGTGGGAATCCTTGACCATGCAATGTCCATGTTAGAGCATATGGTGGGAGTAGGGCGACAGCCAAATGAACGTAGGTCAGCAAAACCAACAGGTGGAGGTCTACATGGACATGCGACAAGTCAGAGCAGCTCCCGTAGTGGCAGTAACAGCACCAGCACTGGAGGGGGGTTGCTGTCCACACCACAACACAGCAGGCCATGTGCACATGGCCCTGGCCAGTCTCAACAGGGACCCAGATCCAGTGGACATGTGTCATCATCAGGGGACAGCAGCATATCTGGCCTTCTACCTGGTAGTGCCCGTGGAACCCCTGCCAGGCACAGTTCGCGAGTCCGTGGCCGGAGACGGTGAACTGCACACCCTGCCATGTACGGTCTGCAGCTGTCCAACAGACCCCTGTATAGGGCAGCCACATGGCCGAACTGTGCACACACACACACACGCACACAGCTAGAGTATCTCCATACCTACACACACCACATCTGCACAGCCCAATTAATAATGAAACCCCCCTAACACACACATGATGTCAACCAAATGGCTCAGCCTAGGTCTCTGGCAAACCCCAAAACACACCCTATGCTTATGATGATACCTGTGCCACATCCCTGTCATCCATGCCATCGATGCACGGGCAGGCTAATATGGTTCTGATGCACAGGGCGAATGTACTAAGGTGTAGCAATGTAATGCTGTGTAACATGTTTTCAGCAGGAACATTTAATGCTTACATGTCAGGATGTGTAGCTGTCCAGCCATGATGCATTATAGCTGTTATTAACACTGACTGATAGTGGTCTCCATAATGTATTTAGTTTGGGGTGTGTCTATGTGTCAGCAGGATGTTGGTCTGCTGTTATTTCCTACAAAGGGTATGGCACTATGGTGACACATTGACTGTGTCATATCCTGGGTACAGCTGAAGACAGGTAACAGGTCTGTATAAGAGTTACTGCATGTGCCACATGGCTGATAGATCTGAGGGGTGTATACAGATGAGTGCATGGTGGCTGATGTCAGCAGCCCTTCTACAGTGGACAATGGTAAGTGTACTGGGTGGCACACACCACATGTTTGTGTATAACACACATAAAGGATTTGGTGTTGATGCAATACACAGTGAATACTGTACATATGGATGTACTTAATTTCCATTGGACCCATTTTAGCCTTTGTAATTCCACCAAGACATAATAGGCAAAACATCACATCAGTAAATAATCATTCTGCTACTTTAATGTCATTGACAATGGTACTGGCAGAGTATATGTCCCCTTCCCAAAAGTAGTACAATCCCAGCATTGGTAAACATAGGTGTGCTGGTGTGAATGGCACAGCCCTACACTTTGGAGGGTGTGGGGTGGTGTAGAGCCACACATAGTGTGAGTGACAACTACCTAACCTGTTAACATACACTGTACAGTACTACAGCAGACTAAGCATGGGGATACACAGAACAATATCCCCAATGAGTGTGGCTATGTACACAACATCAAAAGCCAACTATATTTACCAACCAACTCCAGTATTGCTGTATAGCTATACAGTGGGGAAGTGGGCATTTACACATCTACTACTAGTTTTGATGGAATGAATTTCCATGACATGATTCCTTTGAAATGTTAGCATTTGCCAGTCTGTTCTCAGACAGATGACCTTCTGGGACATGTATATTCTGCAAAGTGAAGTAGATCCCTTCACATACACACACACTTACTTTGCAACACTGAGAGTAGAACCCCTACCTAGGTACTTATTGCTACTAATGTGTTTGGCCTTAATTGCACACACCACACAACGTTTAGGATGAGGTGTGTTCCGAGTCTCTTGTTAAGTGATGAATATCACCAGGCCTTGTACAGTATGGTTATGGGGGATGTACTGGGTGTTAATGGACAATACATAGTATGCCATACTGTCATATACACATTGACAAACACATAACAGTCATATACACATCTGAGAGACCTGGGTTTATCAGTGCAAACTACCTTGTCAGTGAGTCCATTCTGTTACAGATAATTTACACACAGCACATGCATCATTGGACTAGATAATGTACCCAGTTACCTGTATGGTTGATGGTGATAGTGGTCCTCATACAGTGAACTGTGGGACATGTACTGGGGGTACCATGGTAAAAAGACAATATACCCAGCACCCACACCCCACATTGGATATTTTACTCACTGAAACCCATGATAATATTCTGACATACCCACAATCACACATTGACCAGGACTGCAATACAACCCTTTGTCTATCTCATCAGTGCTACTACGGGGATATGCATTTATTGTACATGCCACAGGGATAGTAGGGTGATGGTTTGTCATGGTTCTCCTAATGTCAGCAACATCACTGTGCCTTATACTGTATGGCCAGGTGTATTGTATTTGGAGAATGTGGCCTCAGAGTGCTGTATCCTACAAATATACACACTTTCACAAATACACACACTTGCCAGGACTCAGAGGGTAACCCACGCCTATCTAGCCATTTGTGCAACAGTGTTCTGCTGGTACTGCAAGCTCCAGGTAGCCCACAGCATGAAGAGTGTAACAAGGTACATTTAATCTGCATTATAGCAGCAGGCATTTCTAAATATGGCAATGGGGGGTGTAGTGTTTGAGAAGGTCCTAAAAGTATTATCAATTGCAGGTTTACAAACACACAGACACTGTTATTCTCAGCAATGCACACTGAGACATTTGTCAGTACTGGGGCCCATAGATGTAGGTGTTCCTAGGTGTGTATGAGGATATTGCCCATGGAGAGTTGAGAAGAGTAGGGGATGTGGATGCAGTGATATCATGCCACCTG
>NC_056741.1:1256876749-1256891749 GCF_019279795.1 Protopterus annectens | reverse complement strand
ACACACACACACATGCATAGGTTCATTGCTTCACCGGTGTGTATTAGGTGGATGGGCCTGACAGCTGTACAAGACTAGGCAAAGGGAATACCTTGGCATCAGGCCACATGACAATGGTCTCCAGTGTGGCTCAAGGGTGTAGTTCCTGGAGTGGTCCCCACATGTAGGTATTGTATTCTCCATCCACTCATCTGGGTTACTATTGTGAGTGGCCAGTGATATGCACTGCTTCCCATGTATGTGAGCTATATTCCATAACATGGAAAGTGTCTGGGTTGTGCCCATGTCCCACACGCATGTTCTTTGACACGTGGAAGTGTACTTGAGGTCTCTGGGGCATGTTGTGTGTACAGATTGTTATCTTCTGATGTAGCATTCCTGACCTCATTTAGGGAGACCTGGCTATGGAACTGAGGTTGTGCTTGCACCTACATTGACAGCATGATACAGGTATTCAGTGGAGTTAGTGGTGTCTGTACATACAGGGCATGTGTATAAGGCACGGTATTCCCTTTATGGGTTACATATGCAGACTCTACAGTTGTTGCAGATGTCCAGTGGGGATCATAGCAAAAGGACTACTGTAAGCATTCATTTGCCTATTGTAGTGATGAAACAGGGTGCCATGTCCTTTTACCTGCTGGATAACACACAGTCAGGAGATGTTACACATCACAGTACTTTCTGATGTCAGTGGCACTGTTGTGGTCAACAGGCATGTAGTCCACTGCAATCACACCTTGGTTACTATCTGTGGGCAATATGCAGGGAACTACCAATATAGTGGTAGTTGCCTAGCTGAGTGTGTTTGTGTATGAGACATGGGTGGAGAGTGTTCTCTGAGTAATACAAGGGTTGCCTATATTGTTCACCGATCCATAATGTCACATGTAGGGCTATGGATTTTCTACACCAGCCTGCATGCTGTTTGACATCTGTTGTCCTTGTAAGGTGGATATTGTGACATATAGTAGGTCCTCAATATAATAATTTAGCAAAACCCACCCCACAATGCATCCAGTCATTACACAATCACAGCAACCTCCACATAAGATACTGATGACAGACATACACCCATACTTGCCAGTACTGAGATTCAGCCCCCTACCTAGCTATGTATTGCTACTACAATGCCACATTTATCGAATGCACCATGGAATTTATTGGATGGATGTTGTCCCAAGGACATCACCAGCCCTTGTAAATACTGGCATTGGGTGATATAGTGGGTGAGAGATCCTAAAAATAACTTTACCCTAATCACACATTTACATTTGCCAGGGGTGAGGTTCAAACCTTTACATAATCTTTACGGACCATTATGTTACACATTTATCACATGCACTACTGACCTGACATGGTTTAGCCTTGGCAACAGGTACTTGTAAGGTGGATGATATCTGCAGGACTGCTAAATTCAGGCTCTAAGATGTGTACTGACTGAAATGGGGCCAAAATCTTTGAAGTACACACACAAACACTTGCCACAGATGAGATTCAAACCCATAGCTGTGCAGTTACTGCTACTACATTATTCCACATTTATGGCATGCACCACAGAGCTTATAGTGTTATTTCAAGGTGACTGACATCAGCAGGCTTGCTAAAGTAGGGCAATGGGAGGTGTAGTGACTGTGAATGGCCTCAAAATCAGTAATCTTTACACACACACACACACACACACACACACACACACACACACACACACACACACACAGAGTTTCACAGTTGTCATGTCTGGGATTAGAACTCCTATCTAGCTAGGTTATACTACAGCATTATGCAGTTATGGTGCGCGCCACAGAGATTATGGGGTGGACAGTTGGCCAGAGGGCTATTTCTAGGTGGCTGACTTCAGCATGAGTGCTAACATGGGCTATGGGAAATGAGCGTGTGTGAATGGGCTATAAACCATTCCTCTGGGAACACACACACACACAACACTCAGTCACACACAACATTACATTTGACAGGACTGGGTATACAAATTCTAGATGAATACTGATTTGTACTATCATGTTACACAGTTATTCCAAGCACCACAGACACTATATGGCTGAGGGCTACCAAAAGCAGATGTCTACAATGATTGACATCAGTCCATCATGTAATATTGGCCAACTAGATGTATGGTGGGTGGGACAGGACTCATGATGGCAATTTCTTTGTCACTGTCTGTCTCTCTCTTCCCCACATCTCTGTGTGTGTGTATGTTTGACCTATTATAGTGTGCTGGCCTTCGATACGTGTGAGTATTCCTATCCAACGTGTGTGCAAAGCATGACTGGTGTGCAATGTAGTGTGTGTGCACAGACATCTGTGACTGACAGATATGTATAGTCCACTGTTGTTGTCAGACATGGGCTTCATTTCTCTATGAGTTGGAGCATGCCCAGTGTGACCATCTGTATTTTGTTGTCAGACATGGGCTTCATTTCTCTAAGTGTAGGAACATGCCCAGTATAACCTTCTGTATTGAGTGTGTGAATCCATTCCAGGTAGGTTGTCCTCCAGTGTAGGATTTTGTGTTCTACACCTACAGCTAGCAACATGTTTCTGCAGGATAGCTGTAGATAGGTTGACAATATGGAGTCACAATGGGCAACAGATATTAGGATACTGTAACTATTGCTGTCTGTGCTGTTTGTGTTACATGGTTGGTGTTAGCAGAGATATTCAGACATGTACTGTTTTACACTGTGATGTATTATGTCATCAACTACCAACAGATATACTTATTTGCTCACAGTTATTTCCAGGGAAATACAAGATGAATTAAGCTGTATCCAGTATTGTGGTCTGCAGCCTACATATTCTTGCACACTCATGCCATTCTGGAGGGGTAGCTGCAGACACTTACTGATGGATCTGTGTAAATGGTCCAGCACCTTTGTACTGTGGTGGCTGAGGATCCCCTGCATGTACATCTATCGACATAACAGAATGGACATATCCTGCTGTGGCCATACCTCTCATCTGTACAGATTGACCCAGGTTACCCAGAGGCAGGGCTCATATATCTGGTCAGTTCCCCTTCACATTGTGGTTTACGAGTGGGTTTGTAGCCACCCATTACTGGATTTGCAGGCAGGGGTAGTATGGGAACACATCAGAGTTTCAGACTTCACACACTTCATGGCGTCCATCCTTCTACATCCCTCATTCTGTTATTCTATCCTCTTCCTAACATTATGCAAATGATATCTGGGCAGTATCCCTATAGGTGTCCCTTCATCCCAGTTTTATTTAGGGGTTGGTCCTCAGTTCATGCAGTAGGACATTGTGGGCATGCTACTGGGATTTGTCGACATGGCCTTGCATTTGTGTTCTGTGGACTGTGTTATGTTGTTATTTGGGACCCCATGAGATAACATACATTGGCCATACGGGTGAGGCACAGACCTTTGACAGAGGACTGTAGGGCATTTGGTAGTGATGCAGGCCATCTGAAGCAGGTCAGTGCATTCTGTCACTCCTGCAGTCCCAGGCTGCGAGCCACTGGATTCTCCTGGGGTGACAGGGTAAGTGTGGGAGGTTTTAATGGCAATAGTTCCTGTCCATATTAATCCATTGGTCTGGATGCTGGCAGGATGCTGCTTACAGCTAGGGAGTGGGACACACCTGCATAGGACACCTCTTCAGCATGCTGCATTCTGTGGGTATTCCCATACAGAAGTAAGGGTCATGCTGTACTCATTCCCAACAGCAGGGATATGACCTATGATAAACCTGTGGATGATGGTGGGGTGAGCTGTGTGCATGTGTAATATGGAGGCTTCTTGCAGTGGAGTGACAGATATACCTGGGACATTCCCCTTATGCTGCCTTGTACAGGGACATAGGCATTCTCTCAATACTTCATAACTGTGCCTTTTGTGGTCTGCCAGTGATTGGCCAGACTACATCAGTATTCCATACTACACAGACAACTAATGTGCTGCTAACCTGTATGTACAATTCCAAAGATGTGTGCAGTTGACAGTTACATTTTATGTACTCTGTCTAGGGTACTTCCACCTGTGTACTGTGTGTATGTGTGGGCCCACATTCATGGCATGTCCATCTTTCAGATGGTGTCAGATATTGGCATCTGAACAATGAGTATGGATAACTGCTGAATTGAGTCTTGCTGGGATGCACTGTGGTTGGCACTGCAGTTTTCAGAACATGGCCCTGTCATAAACAATAGTAGCCATAGGCCACTGGGACACAACACTCCATGCCTACATGCTGACCACTTCCACACAATGTACAACACACAACAACCTAACACACAGAGCCCTGCATATTGCACACACACAGCAATCTATCCTGTAAATTGGGCCAGCTCAGGTAATCTGTGTTGCACTGTTATTAACCCCACTTGTACATGTTACTGCATTTCTACATAGGATTGGGGGGGCACATCTAACAACTGTAAACATTTGCTATGACTGTACTGGTATTTCAGGTACTCTATTGCCTTCCATTTCATTTTGTTTTCTGACCTATCATGCAGACTAGATGCATATCAGTAGAGTACATATCTTAGGTTTTATTGACCTATATTTCAGTTTCAGACTTCATACCATGCAGGACTAACATACAACTGCCTGACTTATTGTAGTCTGTCTGTGTAGGTCAGGAGGGGGGCTTTTATCCATTGCAATTAACTGGCGGCCTTAGCACATCCTTTCTTTATGGTCATCTATACCTGTCCTGATGGATGAGGCTGTTGTTGGGTATGTGAACCTCGCTGACATGCATGTGTGTGTCCTATGGACACACATTTGGGCCATCACATGTACTGCAGTGGAATTTGTCACCTTGTCTAGTACTGCCTACTTTATTGACACCAGTATTTGTTATGGATTCCATGCTGCCCATATAGGTGTTCACTATCTGCTGCCATCCCATTCAGCCACCCGATTCTCTTGAATGCTCACATCCATACCATAGCTATGACTAGCAGAACATACTACTCCATTCAGCAACTGATAGGAAGAGTGAGTTACTTGTGGCTGTGCCAGTACTGAGGATGGTGTTGGGGGGCCGACTATGTCGGATGTACATAGAACATTCCCTATACATGGTAAAGCACAGGTAGTGTCATGTTTGGCATCCTGTTTACTGTATGTGTGAGTCAGAGAGATGTGTAATTCCCTGGGTTTCTACTGTGTCAGTGTATGTGCTATGCATTGCCTCTTTGCCAAAGCCTGGACATACTGGTCATGCCTTCTTCTGCCTACATGGGCAGGCTCAGGTTGTTCCTTCTGTGAGTCACTCTGTGCCTGTGCTGGCCTTGGCAATGGTGTGGGTCTGTGTGGCCCTGCCCCATGCTGTTCCTGCTGCAGCTGTTTCCACAGGATCATATTGTGTAGCATGGCACATACAATGAAAAATTTTGTACATGTAGCTGGAAAGTACTGCAAGGCTCCACCAGATATGTCCAGGCACTGGAACCATGACTTGAGCATCCCAAACACATGCTTTGTTATGATTCTCATTTGTGCGTGTGCCTCATTATGGAGTTCTTGTTCTGGTGTGTGCGCATTTCTGATGGGTGTCATCAACCACGGCTCCAGTGCATAACCAGCATCCCCCACGAGGTGGCATATGTGATGTCCCCACTGGCAAATCTATGGTACAGCTGTGTCGTATGCCAGATGTGGGAGTCATGATAGCTTCCAGGGATGCCAGCACACACATTCATTATAATGCCCTGGGCATCGCATATGACCTGGCAGTTGATGGAGGGGAAGCCTTTGCAGTTTATATAGACCCTACCCCGCTCACCAGGTGGTAGTTTAATGTGTATGTGCGTGCAGTCTATAGCACCCACTACCTCAGGGTATTCTGCTATTTGGTGGAAGAGACGCATATTGCTGGTCAACACCTCACGGGTGTTGAGGAAATATATGTGCTCACTGGGATGTGCTGACATGGCATCCAGGAACTGGTGGAGTACCCTAAATGCCGATGCCTGTGAGATCCCCATGGTATCCCCAGTTGGCCTTTGGAAGGTACCTGTGGCTAGTATTCTTAACCCTACACATACCCTGGTATCCACTGGGATGGGTTCCCCTCTGTTGGTTCTGTGTGTGAGGCGTGGCCGGCACAGCTCAACAATTTGTTGTAGGATGTCCCTGTCCACCCTATAGCTCAACACTATCTCCAGCTTATGTAGCCCCTGGTAGGTTACCCTGGGTCTGTATACTCTTCTCTTTATCCTTACTGTGGGTTGGTTGTCAGCATTCTCATCCTCACCCCGTCAGCCTCTTCCACATATTGATGTATGAGAGTGACAGCAGCCCCTATCATTTTGCTAGTTTTGTGGTGTAGAGTTTGTAGGAAAAAAACAGAGTGAAAGGTGTTTGCATAGTTTATAGTAGTGTGCTGGGCAGGGCTGGGCTGCTGCCTGTGTAATTGGCTGATTCTGTTACATTTCACCTGCCAACTATGATAGTTCTCCTTGATTGCCTTCCTCCTGCTGTTTTCCCTTCCCATTGCCTTCCCATTTAAGCCTTGAGGTGCGCTGCGCATACCCCCTGCTCAAATGTGAACAGAGCTGCAATTTCCTGTTTTTTTTTTTTTTTTTTTTTTTTTTTTAAACCAGGTGCGTGGCATGCACACCTGTTTAGGCAATGTAAACACTGCTAGGCAGCCTCAGACACATCCCCTTCCTTAGCTGTGCTTAGCTAAGGACAAACATGGGCCACAGAGCTCCAATAAGCTTACAGCACGCATGACACTCCCCCTATGAAGTCAGCTACCTCTTAGGATTGTACCATGGTGTTACTGCACTTAGACGCTTGGGTGCAAGCTAACACTGAGGGGAAATCTATGATTCAGTATCAGTCCCCTCATTTGCATAAAACTGACTGCTAATGCATGGTTACAAGACTGACAGCCTTCCCCCTTAGCAACCACTATTCAATGATATTGTTGTCTTCTGCATGCAATTGACTATTATGGCAGAATGCTGATTTTGGTTTAAAAGCTTATTTCTAGTTTTTTTTTTATTTTCAGGCCGATCCCGTTTGCGCACCACTGCTCTACCCTTACACGGTTATAAACATATATTTGGCCATTGGCATGCCTACTACATTGAATACATGCCTACTTTGAAGCTGTCATGCCTCCATTTTGTAATTTGCAGAAATATATTCGGTTAGTAACCGAATACATTTCTGCAGGTTACTCTATTCCTGCACAGACGCCTGCATGCTTGATCGCTAATTCACCTCATTTGCATGGTTTTCACCTGCAAATGGGGTAATTAGCATACAGGAGCTGTGCCCCTGCAGGAGTAGTGTTGGAGCGCTCATGCACGCAAGTGGAAGGGAGGGACTCATTTACATTTATGAAAGCACAAATAAGCAACTGGATTGGTATTCCACAGCAGGATATTTTAATTGAAAGGGCACATTGTGTGCATGTTTCAAACCTGCCTTGAGAAAGCAACCAAGACCTGTATTAGGAAAGATACAATCATGTCTGCAGAAAGAGCTGATCCTGACAAAACTATGTACACTAGAAAAGAAAAAAATATATCAGGGAATCAGAATTTTTGAGATGTGGGTAGTCATTTTTTGGAATATATCAGAGAAAAAAGAGCTGGAAGTGTAATGTTTTAGAAGGAGTGAGGTTTAAGAGAAGGCATGTCTTTTGTGTAAATGTTGTATGTGATAATTGATCAAAAAAGGAGTTAAAAAATATTGGCCAGCCCAGAGAACATTGTTAATCTTAGAAAACAGGCTACCCATATCATCCCTCTAGATGTTTTATTATAAAAATATTTATTTTTTCTGTTTTGGTGGCAATTTTCCCACTGGTGGTCATGTAATTTAGCCTGGAATTCCAAAACAGCAGCTGTTCAAAGATGTGCATATGCAGAAAAAGCTATGCACTGCAAAGCAGCAAAACCAATTAGGGATGCATGACTTGAAGTGGGGTGCACTGCTGAGCAACATTTGCTGCTCACTTGTGATATTTCAAGCAACTCTTTCCTCTGTTACAAAATAGCTTTTCCTTTACTCACCAGAGCAAAGCAACATGTATGGCTGCAGGTTGGAGCAGTATACCAGTGTGCCATGTGTCATGGTCTGCATCTCATTTCTTGTGACACCTATTTGTAACATATTTTGGCATATTTAGCATATGCTTTATATGGCTATATATGGTTTACATGGTTCTTTTATCAGAATATATGATTGCTTAAAATTTACTTTGATTACATCTTTAATTTCTGATCTTGTTGTGGAGGGAAGTACTTCATCTATGGGGCAGGAGAACTGCATGCTAGAAACTGGTGTATACAGATTGAAATGTGCTAGCTATGTTTTACTTTGCATTTTACTGCAGAATTTAGTTACCACTACAACAAATTCTTCAAAGTTTGAAGCAGTATGTTATGGAGATTTCAATAAGTACTGACATTAGAACTTGTTCAGAAAATGCTGACAACATGAAGATGTCAATGTTTTGTTTTGTTTTTTTTATACTCATACTTTAATTTCTCCAAGGCTTTTGGGTTTCTAATACCATGATGGGAATGCACCCCATTCTAAAGTCAAAGTCTGATTAAAGTTTGTGAAATTAGTATTGTTTCAATCTTTGATGTTAGCAAAAAGTGCTGTTTGCAGCACCCACAATGTGCCCAGAACCAATGCCTTCTATAATTCGTATGGAGTTACATGTATTGGTATCATATCTAAATAAGACTATAAATTCTTTTTTATGAGACCCATTGCTCCTACTATTATTGGAACTGTCTGGGTATCCTTCCTCACTGCCCTCATTTCTGCCTGCAAATCCTGGTATTTTTTGACTTTGTGTCTCTCTGTACATAAAAGACTGTAATCACCGGGTGAAGCAATTTCAGCAATCAATGCTACTTTTGCCTTCTTTTCATGGAGTACTATATCTGGTTTTCTCACATCTATTTTTTTAACTTTTGGTAATGGGGGATCCCACCTCATATAAACTTTATCATTCTGTATAATGCTTTGTGGCTCATGTTTCCAGTGTTTCTCAGCTACTTCATTATTGTAATGTTTGCACAATCCCCAGTGCAACAGACTTGCCACATTTTTATGCCTTTCAGTAATACAGGCCCTTTGCCATTAATGTATTACACCCAGCAAAAAGATGTGCGACTATTTCCAGTTCTGTTTTACAGAACCTGCATTTATCTGTTTCTCTCACATGTTCAATGGGCTTTGTAAACCAACTGGGCCCCATGTATTAACCTTCCATCTTTTGGTTTAAATTCATCTCTCCTTAACCATTCTTCTGTCAGATCCTGATCGAAATGAGGCTCCAGGAGTTCTCTGTACTTGCAACTATATTTATATATTTTCCACACTTCTTGCCTCCTCATCTAATCTTTCTTCCTATATTCTTTCTTTTGATTTTTGGCACATTCAGCTACTCCTTGATTTTTGTCTACTTCTGGTTTGATTTCCATTACCGTTTGACAGTTTCTGCTAAACTAAGCAGGGGAGTCATCTTAGATTTGTTCTCTTCATGTTTCAGAACTTTCACTATGTTTGAAACTGATGAGGTCAGCAGATATGTATGCAGTCCTATGACTGCAAATCTATACATGTAGTCACTTCTGAGGAGGCCCATACCTCCTTCAGAAGGAGGGATATATAATCTTGGTTTGCACACTGATACCAGTACCTTTTGGGACCAATCACCCAAAAATGTAAGTTAGAACAGGAAGTGCAATTTGGTTTATAGCTTGCACTTCAATTTTAGAAGTCAGGATTGTTTTCAGCATTACTTTTAGCCTTCTAAAATATTCCTTAAGGCATTTTGTTTGCATTTGTTCGTATTTTATTGTTGATCTTTCATCAAATTCACAAATACTTTACACTCCCTCCTGCTCATGTTCCTTTATATCACATTCCTATCCCAAACTGGTGTTTTCTTGGTGCTGCAACTTTCCTGCTCTAAAGGTTGCTTTTGCACATTTATCAAGACCAGATGACTTTCTTATATCATGTGTGAAAGTTTTGAACACTTGCAGTTGTTCTTTCAGCTCCTCTTCTGATGAACTCAACATTTTTACATCATCCACAAAATGAAAATGAGAAGTCTTTACATTTTGCTGTTGTCTGGGAGCCAAATTCTAACAATGGCTTAACATGTTAAGTAAACAGCTAAATGTGTTAATGTCAACACAAAAGAGCAGCAGTGATAAAGAGTCACCCTGGAATATCCCCCTTTGAATGTTTATCCCTGGGATAATAATTTGTCCTTTGTCATGGCTTAGCTGCAAAGTGGTTTGCTATTGTTTCATGGTCACTGTAATGTAATTGATAAATATAGGGTGTATCTTATACATCTGTAAGCACTCTTTTATCCATGAATATGGGATGCTGTTGAATGCTATAGCAATAACCCACGTCTGGGTGTGGGTAATGCTGGATTTACCCACGGTTGGTGTGGTTTGGTCACGAGGGCGAAGCCCGAGTGGCCAAACAAAGCCAACCGTGGGTAAATCCAGAATACCCAGAAGTTATTGCTATTATACAATGACATTATTTAAGAAAAAAATAATTACTTTTCTTAAATAATGGCATTGTATAATGCCTCCTTGCTGCCCTTCCGCAGCTGTCTGGTATTCTGCGGCTGTTCTGATGTACTGCGCATGCCTACGCAGTACATCAGAGCTGTGGGCAAAAGCAACGGAGAAAGCAAGATCTCCGTTGCTTTTTGCAAACTGTTTCGCTATGTTAAATGGGTTTAACATAGCGAGACAGCTTTAAAATAAATAACGGAATCTCCGTTGCTTATTTTAAAGCTGTCTCGCTATATTAAACCCATTTAACATAGCGAGACAGTTTTGAAAAAAGCAACGGAGAAAGCAAGATCTCCGTTGCTTTTTACAAACTGTTTTGCTATGTTATATAGGTTTAACATAGTGAGACAGCTTTAAAAAAAACAACGGAGAATCTCCGTTGCTTATTTTAAAGCTGTCTCGCTATGTTAAACTTGTTTAACATAGCGAGACAGTGTTGCTGTAAGAGTTATAGTAATGGAAAAAGTCTGGGTGACCGGACTTTTTTCCATTACTATAACTCGGATTTACAACATGCATGCTGACCAATCAGCGTGCACATTTTTGAATATTAATAGGGGGGTTGTTGTATAATTTTCGATAATCTATGCATGCCATACTTAGATTTTTCCCCTTTTTTCACAATTCTCCATTATGACTTTATTTATCAACAAATGATTCATTGTTCCATAGCACTTTCTTTTGTTACCCTTTTGTTCTATTGCCAAGATTGAGCTTTCTTCTGAATGACTATAAACTCTGTCAGCATCAATTCCAGTGCATAGCTGATACATCATCGGAAGACATGTTATTGGTCTATAATTTTTAGCATATCTTGCAGGTTCATTCTTAAGTAAGAGTATCATTTTTTCCTGTTGTTAACCAGGTTGTGTCTGTTTTGGGTGTGCATATAAGAAGTTCTTACTTATGGCTAAATCTTTCTGTAATGACATTAATACTTTTAGCCAGAAGTTAGGTACTACATCTGAACCTGGGGTTTCCATTTAGGAGTTTTCCTTAGTTTTGTTTCAGTTTTGCTGGCCGTTACTTCATCCCATTTCATATTCTGTATATTTGAACTGTTTCTTTTACTTTTTCCTGTCCATTAAGCATCTTTGTTATGTTTCCATTTGTTTTGTGGTTTTAATAGCCACTGGTTTCCATTTGTTTTGTGATTTTATTGGCTTATTTAGTATCTTTGTTATGTTTCACAGGGTCTTCATAGACATTTCTCCAAAACATGTTTGCTTCATCTTTTTTTGGTGATGTTTCTATTCCTTTCACTTTGTTTCCCAATTCTCTATAAACCTTTTTGGATCATCAATGAATTGCTTATTTTGTACATTTCCTTTATATTTATTTGCATATCTACTAAGTTTTTTTCTCCCTGTGTTGATATATTTAGCTTACTATTTGCAATAGTGTACAATAGATCCTGGTCTGTTCTAATACTGCATGTTGCTTTTATCACGTCTATCTTTCTAAGTAATTTTGTTGATCATTCCCCCTTCTATACTCTTCTAACAGTGACACTTCTTGTCATAATAGCTTTATAGTTTTCTCTATTCAATACTTCCATGATGGCATTTGATTTATTCCCTTCCTTTTCTTTATTGCCATCTATTTTTGGAGAAATATCTATGCAGACCTTTTGATGAAGAAGCAGGTAGTCCATACTCTTCCTGGTGATATGAGAATCTGCTTGACAGACTGGGAGTGTAACATTGCTGAAGCTATGAAGAGAAAAGGGGACCTCTATCTATCTTATTGTTAGTACTGCATAGGAAGGAGTATTCCAGTAGTACACATGTATATAAGTTGACTCATGGGGGGAGCTAAGCCATCACAGCAAGTTACACCAGCAAATGGGGAAATTATCATTTCATGCCCAGATCTTGCGGCCAAATGCTTTTAGTGTAACTAAAGGGGGTACGTACTGTATGAGTGTCCACAGACGTGGCATGGAACAAAAGTGAAAGGAGGCAGTAAGCAGGGATAGCACTATAACAGTGTCTGATTGTTTAGAGATGGCCACTGCATAAAACTATCACAAGAGTTTGTACTCGACCTCGAATGAGGGAAAAGTGACATTTGCTAAGACGGATACAGCATCAGACATAACTACTACAAAAACTGCAGTGCTTAAAAGGGAGCAATACTTGCCTAGGCAGGGAATTCCAGCTAGAGGACTGGTATGGACATCTTTTCAGGTACTCTTTGCCACAGTTTTCTTGACCTGGGAGGAGGGACAAGGGAACAAGCTGATGTCATTGTTCGCTGATTTACCAGAGAATATTTTAATAGGCGATTAGTTTGATAATGCAGTTGTATGCATGTGGTTGCATGCAACTAGTCATGGATACAAGCATGTAGAGTAGGCACCAGGGAAAGACTTAGCTAGTGCCCACAACTCCAAACAAGGTTATTTTTTGGGTGGGGACTAGTTAGTGGCAGCAACCCTGAATATGAGTTACAGTTGTTGAAATTACTGGATAGGTAGTAGTAAGAAGCCTGAATTTAAAACACCACTTTCAGAAGATGCAAGACATCCTTTGGATAGTGAGCTGGGAAGGGTCACAAAAAGTTGAGACATGCTCAGCTCTAAGATATACTTTACAGAACCTGAAGGAGGTCACCAAAGTACCTCCTGATTCTCAAAGGCAGGTTAATTCATTTACTGTCACAAAGGTTTATTGTACAGAAAATGGAATCTTGAAGCAGGGCTGGAGGCAGTAGTGATGCAACAGCTGGTAGTACTAAGGGGAATTTCTAACCATAGACTATTTTTTTCATTTTCAGGACACATGGACATAATGCATAGAGAAAGAAGGCCTATGCAGAACATGAACTGATCAGGTATCATAAAACATGTGACAGGGCACTACAAGACATGTGAGCGGTGCCAGAAGGTTGACAAGGCAGAAGATAAAGCTAAAGTTGCTATGATATCTTTGCCCATTATTGAAGAAGCATTTCAAAGAGTAGTTTCAGACTCTGTGGGCCTTCACTGTACCCCCAAGCTCCATAGGTGCAGGCATACACTGATGGTGGTGGAATATAATGATAAACAATCTGAGGCAGTGGCTTTGCCCTCTGTTGAGAAAGAGAAGGTGGTAAATGCTTTATTATAAATTTTCAGCATGGACGTTTTCCCAAAAATATGCTCACTTCATGTAGATCTACTGCTCTGTTTATGCATTGTGGGGGTAATGCATTAAAAGACTACCCTCTACCATCCAAAGAGCAATGGTTTAGTGGAGAGGTTTAACTCTCTACTAAGGACCATGAACACCATTCACAGACCAGTTTGAATAGGAGTGAAGAATTGCTTGGCCCACTTCCTCTTTGCATACAGAGAGGTGCCTGGAGAATCCAAAGGATTTTCTCCCTTTGTGCTGCTGTAAGGTCACAAGGTGAGGAAAATAATTACTAACCATGACATACACAGAGCACACCATCATGCTTCTGTTTTTTGGGGGCCTCCACTGTGCATTCCAGCATATCCAGTCAAAAAGATTTAGGCATACAACAATTTTACTGAATTATTTTATAAGTCATAAAGTGAATCTACTAGTATACTATGTCGAGGGTTATGTGTATGTATGAATGGAATGGTCAGAATTGTAAAATCATGTTCTTTTTAAATATGCATTTAATTAAATAACTCAGTAAAAACTTTACTGCAAATAAATAAACAACATAATTCCTTCTGTGTGGAGAACATAATGTATGTGTACCATGTCTGCTGGGTTACTTATTGCAATTTGCTAATTAGCTATACCTCACTGAACCAAAAGTCTTATTACAGGGAAATCCTAGAGAATTAACTCTATAATACATTTTACATAAAGCAATAGTATGCAGTACAGTAAAACTGTAAATTCATTGTAAATATGTAGCTAAGCTCAGGAATGATCCTCATTTATGACATGCTTAAGATGTTTAATAAGAAAAGGTTACAAAGCATAAATATAATCTGGTGTACATAGTGGCTGCCATAAGATAATGTGCAACGGTTACCCAATAACGTGGTGGGGACATTGCAGATGTCATCTTAGTCATGAGTAAACATTACACAACAGCAGCTTACAAACCTTGTAGTTTCATCATTAGTCAGCTGTCTGGTACACCTTGGAATGGTTTGGGCACTTTATATTAAGAAGTTTGTCTATATGACTTGTCTGCATTTTCATCCTTCTTTTGGCTTCTTTTGAAGGTATGTGTAAGCAATGCCTGTAAAGTGGCCAAGGACTTCTACCAAAGTATTTCCCCCATAATGAACATACTTTACTTATTCTAGCTGAGGAAGCCTGTGTGATTTGTTTTAAGAACAACAGTAGCTAAGATTGCAATGAGCTTATGACTTCATTTTCTGACAAACATTGAGCATAACTCCAAGCTCTGTTCAAGGGCCATACAGTTTAGGTTCATATAACTCAGAAGGTTCTGAA
>NC_056741.1:1256844249-1256871749 GCF_019279795.1 Protopterus annectens | reverse complement strand
CTACATGACCTGTGTACACAGACGGGGAAATTTTACCTGACAAAACTAACAAAATGATAGGGGCTGCTGTCGCTTTCATACATCAATATGTGGAAAAGGCTAAGGGTGGTGAGGATGAGAATTCTGACAACCAAACCACAGTGAGGAGAAGGAGAAGAGTATACAGACCCAGGGTAACCTACCAGGGGCTACATGAGCTGGAGATAGTGGAGCGCTATAGGGTGGACAGGGACATCCTACAGCAAATTGTTGAGCTGTGCCGGCCACACCTCACACACAGAACCAACAGAGGGGAACCCATCCCAGTGGATACCAAGGTATGTGTAGGGTTAAGAATACTAGCCACAGGTACCTTCCAAAGGCCAACTGGGGATATCATGGGGATCTCACAGGCATCAGCATCCAGGGTACTCCACCAGTTCCTGGATGCCATGTAAGCACATACTGGTGAGCACATATATTTCCTCAACACCCGTGAGGCGTTGACCAGCAATATGCATCTCCTCCACCAAATAGCAGAATACCCTGAGGTAGTGGGTGCTACAGACTGCACACACATACACATCAAAGCACCACCAGGTGAGTGGGGAAGGGTCTACATCAACCGCAAGGGCTTCCCCTCCATCAACTGCCAGGTCATGTGCAATGCCCAGGGCATTATCATGAATGTGTGTGCTGGCAGCCCTGGAAGCTATCACGACGCCCACATCTGGCGTTTGACACAGCTGTACTAGAGATTTGCTAGTGGGGAGATCCAATATGGCCACCTAGTGGGCGATGCTGGTTACACACTGGAGCTGTGGCTGATGACACCCATCAGAAATGCGCACACACCCGAACAAGAACTCCTTAATGAGGCACATGCACAAACCAGAATCATAATAGAGCGTGTGTTTGGGATGCTCAAGTCACAGTTCCAGTGCCTGGACATATCCGGTGGAGCCTTGCAGTACTCTCCAGCTACATGTACACAAATTTTCATTGTATGTGCCATGCTACACAACATGATCCTGCGGAAACAACTGTAGCAGGAACAGTACGGGCCAGGGTCACACAGCCCCCCCACCATTTCCAAGGCCAGCACAGGCACAGAGTGACTCAGAGGAGGAACAACCTGAGCCTACCCATGTAGGCAGAAGGAGGCATGCCCAGTATGCCCAAGCTTTGGCAAAGAGGCAACACATAGCACATACACTGACACGGTAGGGACCTAGGGAATGACACCTCTCTGACTCGCACATACAGTAAAAGGGATGCCAAACATGACACTACCTGTGCTTTACCATGTACAGGGAGTGTACTATGTGCATCCAACACAGTTAGCCCTCCAGCACCATCCCCAATACTGGCACAGCCACAAGGTAAGTCACTCTTTCTATCAATTGCTGAATGGAGTAGTATGTTCTGCTAGTTGTATCTATGGTTTGGATGTGAACATGCAAGAGAATCGGGTGGCTGAATGGGATGGCGGCAGATAGTGGACACTTATATGGGCAGCATGAAATCCATAACAAATACTGGTGTCAACAAAGTAGGCAGTACTAGATAAAGTGACAAATCCCACTGCAGTACATGTGGTGGCCCAAATGTGTGTCCATAGGACACACACATGCATGTCAGTGAAGCTCACATACCCAACAACAGCCTCAGCCAGCAGGACAGGTGTAATGGACCATAAAGAAAGGCTGTGCTAAGGCCTTCAACTGATGGCAATAGAGAACACCCCCCCCCATCCAGACCTACACAGACAGACTACAACAAAGGTCTGGCAGTTGTATGTTAGTTCTGAAGGGTAAGACGTCTGAAACTGAAATATAGGTCAATAAAACCTAAGATCTGTACTCTACTGATATGCCTCTAGTCTGCATGATAGGAAAGATACAAACTGAAATGGAAGCCAACAGACTACCTGAAATGCCAGTACAGTCATAGCAAATGTTAAAAGTTGTCAGGTGTGCCCCCCCCCCCCACAATCCTATGTAGAAATCCAGTAACGTGTACTTTTGGGTTTAATAAAAGTAGAGCACAGATTACCTGAGCTGGCCAAATTTACAGGATAGATTGTTGCATGTGTACAATATGCAGGGGTCTGTGTGTTTGGTTGTTGTGCGTTGTATATTGTGTGGAAGTGGTTAGGATGTAGGCATGGAGGGTTGTGTCTCGGTGGCCTATGGCCAGTACTGTTGATGACAGGGCCATGTTCTGATAACTGCAGTGCCAACCACAATGCATTCCAGCAAGACCCAATTCAGCAGTCACCCACTGTTCAGATGTCAATATCTATCACCATCTGAAAGATGGATATGCCATAAATGTGGGCCCAGACATACACACAGTATAGGTGGAAGTACCCTAGACAGAGAGTGTATAAAATGTTACTGTCAACTGCACACACTTTTGGAATTGTACATACAGGTTATCAGCACATTAGTTGTCTGTGTAGTATGGAATACTGATGTAGTCCTGCCAATCACTGGCAGACCACAAAAGGCACAGTTATGAAGTAATGAGAGAATGCCTATGTCCCCGCACAAGGAAGCATAATGGGAATGTCCCAGGTATATCTGTGAGTCAGCTGCAAGAAGCTTTCATATCACACATGCACTCAGCTCACCCCACCATCCGCCACAGGTTTATCACAGGTCATATCCCTGTTGTTGGGAATGAGTACAGTATGACCACCACTTCTGTAAGGGAATACTCACAGAATGCAGCATGCTGAAGAGGTGTTCCATGCAGGTGTGTCCCTAGTTGTAAGTAGCAACCTGCCAGCATCCAGAACAATGGATTAATATGGACAGAAACTATTGCCATTAAGACTTCGCACACTTACCCTGTCACCCCAGAGGAAGCCAGTAGCTCACAACCTGGGACTGTAGGAGTAACAGAATGCACTGGCCTACTACAGATGGCCTGCTTCACTACCAAATGCCCTACAGTCCTCTGTCAAAGGCCAGTGCCTCACCCATACTGCCAATGTATGTTATCTCATGGGGTCCAAACTAATAACATAACACAGTCCACAGAAACACAAATGCAAGGCCATGTTGACAAATCCCAGTAGCATGCCCACCACGTCCTACTGCATGAACTGTGGACCAACCCCTAAATACCGCCGGGATGAAGGGACAACTATAGGGATACTTCTCAGATATCACTCACATAATGTTATGAAGAGGATAGAATAACAAAGTGGGGGGTGTAGAAGCATGGACGCCATGGAGTGTGTGAAGTCTGAAACTCTGATGTGTGCCCATACTGCCCCTGCCTGTAAACCCAGTTATGGGTGGCTACAAACCTGCTCATAAACCACAATGTGAAGGGGAACTGACCAGATATATGAGCCCTGCCTCTGGGTAACCTGGGTGAATCTGTACAGCTGAGAGGTATAGCCACAGCAGGATATGGCCATTCTGTTATGTCAATAGATATACAAGCAGGGGATCCTCAGCCACCACAGTACCAAGGTGCAGGACCAGTTAGACAGACCCTTCAGCAGGTGTCTGCAGCTACCCCTCCAGAATGGCATGAGTGTGAAAGAATATGTGGGCTGCAGACCTCAATACTGGACACAGCTTGATTCATATTGTATTTCCCAGGAAATAACTGTGAGCAAATAAGTATATCTGTCAGTAGTTGATGACATAATACATCACAGTGTAAAACAGTACATATGTCTGAATATCTCTGCTAACACCAACCATGTAACACAAGCAGCACAGACACAATAGTTACAGTATCCCACTATCTTTCTCCCTTTGTGTCTCCATTTTGTCAACCTATCTACAGATATCCTGCAGAAACAGGTCACTAGCGGTAGGTGTAGAACACAAAATCCTGAACTGGAGTACAACCTACCTGGAATGGATTCACACACTCAATACAGAAGGTCAAACTGGGCATGCTCCTACACTTAGAGAAATGAAGCCCATGTCTGACAACAACAGAGGACTATATATAATTGTGCACACACACCACACTGCAAACCATTCATGTTTTGCACACACATTGGATAGGAATACTCACACATATCCAAGGCCAACACACTATAATAGGGCAAACATACACACGCAGAGATGTGGGGAAGAGAGAGATAGACAGTAACAGATAGATGTCCATCATGAGGCCTGTTCCACCACCACACATCCAATTGGCCAATATCACATGATGTGCCGATGTCAATCACTGTAGAAATTTGCTTTTGGTAGCCCTCAGCCCTATAGTGTCTGTGGTGCTTGTGATAACTGTGTAACATGATAGTACAAATCAGCATTCATTTAGCATTTGTATACCCAGTCCTGTAAAATGTAAAGTTGTGTGTGACTGAGAGTTGTGTGTGTGTTTCCAGAGGAATGGTTTATGGCCCATTCACACACACTGCACTTCCCATATATATATATATATATATATATATATATATATATATATATATATTTCCATATCCTTATGTGTAAACATGAGTGTTATATATATACCTTCCCAGCTGTATCCCACCATATTTATTTGATATGTGTATATCTAGATATAATAACACTATTTTTACTAACAAGTACTAAACAATTGTAGTAGTCAAAGCAGTTGTTCACTACTATTCAGTATGTGTACTGACAGATATATTTCAAAAAACAACAAACATCTTGATAGCTCTTATGGCTTCATGGTTAATTGCTGTGACTCTAGTGTACAGTGTCCTGGGTTCAAGACCTACAAGGGCTGTTTATTTCGTTGCTAGGCAGAACAAGTACTGTTGGATACAGAGTGGTTAATGAAGTTTTAAGCACGATGGTAAGTGCTGCTAACGTATGGTTAAACAAATAAGTACTTACACCGTGCAGGCTTCGCTTACCAATGAGCAAATGTGCTAAGCATGTTTATTTAAGCAATGCTTACACCTGCTAAACATAGCTCAGCTCTGGTAACCAGTGATCACATTCCAGTCTGATGAAATAGCTGGGTAATGACATATTTAATAAGTGTATGTAATTCCATGTACATAACATGCTTCTATGTGCTGTCATTACAGAAGCAAGGGGTGTGAGTATACTGTATGGGACACCTGAATGTATACAGCTAGTACAACAATCTTTTCTCTTTGTATGTGTTTCATACATGAATAGTATCCCAGGTTATATGCAGTCACACTTGCATGTATTGTATCATTAGATTACTACTGTTAACAGTGATTTCCCAAGTAAGAGTAGATTGCAGATTGTAGTACAGAAACTATACACCCCTGCATGCAAAGCTGGACTCTGAGTACTGACTATCATGTTCTTGGTGTGTGAGCTGTGTGTTACTAAGCATTTGCTACTGGATATTGATCTGATATGTGGATATTAACTGTAGACTACTATGTGTGTAGGATATGTCACTGAGGGCTGCTGTCATGTAGTAATGGCATACCTATCAGTGTCAGACATCTATCTGTCAAAACATTCATCCTAATGCATAACCTGTTGGCTAGCTGATTTCTGTCTGTCCTCTGTACAGCTATGCAGATGTCAGGTATCCATCTTGGCTGCTTACAGGTAATCTATGCTTGACTGACACTGACATGTCTGCCCAGCTGTGTTTTGAATGCCACAGCTAGGAAACCCCACCCTGTATGCACCACATGCCATGGATACCTCAACTAGACTACCACAGTCAACAGAACATGCTTGGGTACAAGTCTCCAACCCAGACACTGGCCATGTTATGTAATATATGTTGCACACACATGTCACTTGAAGCACCTCACTGGCCCTCTGGAAGAGAAAACCAGATGACTGGATGCTGCATTTAACTGTCATCCTGAGGATCACTCAAGTGGCATCAGTTGATAGATGGCCTGCTGACAAATGTCAGGTGGCATGATACCACTGTACCCACATCCTCTCTCTCCATGGACATTATCCTGGTACACACCTAGGAACACCGACACCTATGGACCCCAGTACTGACAAATGTGTCAGTGTGCATTACTGAGAATAACAGTGTCTACGTGTTTGTAAACTTGTAGTTGATAATACCCTGAGGGCATTCTCACCCACTACACCCCCATTGCCATAGTTAGAAATGGCTTCTACTGTAATGGACATTAAATGTACCTTGTTACACACTTCACCCTATGGGCTACCTGGAACTTGCAGTACCAGCATAACACTGTTGTACAAATGGGTAAATAGGCATGGGTTACCTTCTGAGTCCTGGCATGTGTGTGTATGTGTGCAAGTGTGTATATTTGTAGGATACAGCATTCTAAGGCCACATTCCCCAAATACAATACACCTTGCCATACATTAGAAGGGATAACAATGTTACTGACATTGGGAGAGCCATGACAAACCCTCACCCTACTATCCCCATGGCATGTGCAATAAATGCATATCCCTGTAGTAGCAGTGATTAGATAGACAATGGGATGTATTGCAGTCCTGGTCAATGTGTGATTGTGGGTATGTCAGAGCATTATCATGGGTTGCAGTGAGTAAAATATCCAATGTTGGGTGTGGGTGCTGGGTATACTGTCTTTACACCATGGTACCCCCAGTACATGTCACAAGGTCCACTGTATGAAGACCATGGTCACCATCAACCTTACAGGTAACTGATTACACTATCCAGACCAATGATGCATGTGCTGTGTGCAACTTATCTGTAACAGAATGGACTCACTGACAAGATCGTTAGCAGTGATAAGCCCAGGTCTCTCAGATGTGTCTATGATTGTTATGTGTTTGTCAGTGTGTATATGACAGTATGTCATACTATGTGTTGTTCATTAAAACCCAGTACATCCCCCATTATCATACTGTACAGAGCTTGGTGATGTTCTTCACTTAATAAGAAACTCAGGACAAACCTCATCCTAAAAGCTGTTTGGCCAAACACATTAGTAGCAATAAGTACCTAGGTAGGGGTTCTACTCTCAGTGTTGCCAAGTAAGTGTATGTGTATGTGAAAGGATCTACTTCAGTTTGCAGAAAATACAAGTCCCAGGAGGTCATCTGTGTAAGAACAGACTGGCAAATGCTAACATTTCAAACAAATCATCTTGTGGAAATTCATTCCATCAAAACTAGTAGTAGATGTGCAAATGCCCTCTTCCCCACTGTACAGATGTACAGCAATACTGGAGTTGGTATATATAGTTGGGTGTGGATGTTGTGGGCACAGCCACCCTCACTGGGGTTATTGTGTGTATCCCCCCCACTTAGTCTGCTGTAATACTGTACAGATTATGTTAACAGGTTAAGTAGTTGTCAATCACACTGTGTGGTTCTATGCCACCCCACACATTCCAAAGTGGAGGGCTATGCCACCCACACAATCACACCTATGTTTACCAACTCCAGGATTTCACTACATTGAGGAAGAGGACATACACTCTGCCAGTACCATCGTCAATGACATAAAACTGGCAGACTGATTATTTAGTGATGTGATGTTTTGCCTATTTTGTCTTGGTGGAATTACATAGGCTAAAATGAGTACACTTCAAAATTAAGTACATCCATGTGTACAATATTCTCTGTGTATTGAATCAACACCAAAGCCTCTGTGTCTGTGTTATTCACAAACATTTGGTGTGTGCCACCCAGTACACTTACCATTGTCCACTGTAGAAGGGCTGCTGACATTAGCCACCATGCACTCACCTGTATACACCCCTCAGACCTATCAACCATGTGGCACATGCAGTAACTGTTATACAGACCTGTTACTTGTGTTCAGCTGTACCCAGGATATGATACAGTCAATGTGTCACCACAGTGACATACCCCTTGTAGGAAACAAAAGCAGACCAACATCCTGCTGACACATAGACACCTACAACACAAACTAAATACATTATGGAGACCACAATCAGTCAGTGTTAATAATAGCTATAATGTATCATGGCTGGACAGCTACATATCCTGACATGTAAGCATTAAACTTTCCAGCTGAAAACATGTTACACAGCATTACATTGCTAAACCTTAGTACATTCACCCTGTGCATCAGAACCATATTAGCATGTCCTTGCATTAATGGTATGGATGTCAGGGATGTGGCACAGGTATCATTGTATGTGTTTTGGGTTTGCCAGAGACCTATGCTGAGCCATTTGGCTAACATCATGTGTGTGCATTAGGGGGTTTTGTTATCAATTGGGCTGTGCAGATGTGGTGTGTGTAGGTATGGAGGTGCCCTAGCTGTGTTGGTGATGTGTGTGTGTGTGTGTGTGTGTGTGTGTGTGTGTGTGTGTGTGTGTGTGTGTGTGTGTATGTATGCACACAATTCTGCCAAGTGGCTGCCCTATACAGGGGTTTGTTGTACAGCTGCAGATCATAAATGGCAGGGTGTACAGTTTACAGTGTCCAGCCATGGACACGAGAACTGTGCCTGCCAGGGGTTCCATGGGCACTACCAGGTACAAGCTGAGATAAGGTACTCTCCCCTGATGATGACAAATGTCCACTGGATCCAGCCAGGACCACGTGCACATGGCCTGCTGTGTTGTGGTGTGGACAGCACCCCCTGCAGTATTGGTGCTGGTACTGCCACTACGGGACCGGCTGTGACTTATTGCACATTCACGTAGACCTCCACCTGTTGGTGTTGCTGACCTACATCCACATGGCTGTTGCCCTACTCCCACCATATGCTCTAACACAGACATTGCATGGTTGAGGATTCCCACAATCTCACCCAACTGTCTATCCAGGACCTCTGCAAAATAACGGTAGGCACCTGCAAGATCACGGATGTTGTCAAGTACAGCAGAATGAGTAGCCCTCTGGTGCATCAGAGCCTGTCTGGTTTAACATTCCATACGTGCCTGTGCCTCCATGATGGCCCAAAACATGCATCTGGTGACATCTGCTGTGGCACTTCTGCCAGGGGCATGATGGCCAAAAGCCCTCCTACGAGCACCCCTGTACATCTGCCTGTGTGATACTTCGCCGGTCATCTGGCTATGGCTGCTATGTACAGACATACTTGCCATAATCACCACACTGTCCTGTCCCATGCCACCACCTGCCAACTGTCCCTCATCTATGGCCACTGGTGATGTGGTATGTATAGGCTTCATGACTGTGTGCGGGGATGGCATGGATAAAAGTGGGATGTCAACTGAAGTCACAGTTTCAGCCCCTGACAACCCTGCCTGTGTCTCACCATACCTATCATCATTGTCAGAGTCTGTATGGATACTAACATCAGTTTGCCTGGAGAAGGGACCCTGACTCACCTCGCCACCTGTGAGGGGAAAACAAAAAAACATAATTTAAGACCTGTACGTCATTGCTTACCTCTACACACACTCACACACACACACACACACACACACACACACACACACACACACACACACACACACACACACACACACACACACACGCACACACACACACACTAATAATATTGGCAATAAGAGTGGTGATTAATCTATTATTATGAATGCCAATGAAAGCTGTGATGTGTCTTTATCTGAGGATAGTTTTTCTTGTGTGAATCAAATGAAAATGACATAAATGCTTATATGTTATTAGATACCAGTAAGATTGAGCTTAAAAGCTCTTTTATTCCACCTTTTACTCATGAAGGGTTTCAACACTTTTACTCGATGTTTAGTTATGCAATGGAAAAAAGTTTTACTAAATTTGCGGTGATGCAGCGGTAGTGTTGTCGCCTCATGGCAAGAGGTACTCCTGTTCGATTCTGGGCTGGAGTGTCTTCTGTGTGGAGTCTGCATGTCCTCCCCGTGGTTGAGTGGTATTCAAAAGACATGCGTGAATGGGCGTGCCTTCGTTGAAGGTTGGGCGTCGGGCTGGCAACTCGGCACTGTAAAAATATGCTGCCAATCATTAGCAGACTGGAGTTCTGCTGTGGCGACCTCTAACTGGGAAAAGCCAAAAGCAGAAGATAATTTTACAAAGGAAGAGTGGAAAATTTATTTATTTATTTTATTTATTTGCAGTTGGTTAACCAGGATAGTCCATTGGGCCAATAAAAACCCGTTTTCAATGGAGTCCTGGAGAGAAAAGCTCCAAAACAAAGATTACAAAAATTATTACAGCAGCTTACAATTTCAAATTATTAGTATGTTAAACACAAAGCTTTAAAGCAGTGGTAACAAAAGATTGCAGCAGTTTACAATGTCAGTCATTTATGGGTTACAAACTAAATAAAGATTAAGCTGTTACAAAGTAATTTTTAGGTTTTATTTTGTAGAGCAACCCAGATTTAAGTAGGAGCAAAGAAAGAGTTTAGTTAAAAATGTTTAGAAAAATAAAGCATTGTGGTAGTATATATATAGTTTCTTCAGAGGAATAGTAGGGTTAGAGAACTACAGTTGACTTAATTATTTGGTGTCTTGTAATATATGAATAAGTTGAAGGTAGTAAGTGGAGAATAGGCTATGAGGGGTGGGAGCAGGAGCATTCCCAAGAGGATGTTAGATGTGAGTGCAGTGATTTTTTAAAAGCAGGGAGGTAGGTGGTGATACGGATGGAGGGAGGAAGGGAGTTCCATAGTTGTGCCAGGGCAAAGGACAGGAGGTTTTTTTCTGGAGAGTGAAGGGGTTTATACAGCTCAATTAGGTTTTGGTTATTAGATCTTAGAATTCTTTGTGGCAGGTGCATTTTAAAAGTAGAGCTGAGAGAGGGACAGAGAGATTGATGAAAAATGAGTTTGTGAGCAAAAGTGAGCTGAATATAGGAGAGATAGTTGGGAAGCTCTAGCCAGTTGAGTTTGTGAAGAGATGTACAGTGATGGGTAAATGATTTGTTACTAGTGGCAAATTTGGCAATTTTATTATAACTGGAGGATAGTTTAGTTTTGAGATATGATTGTAGGTTTGTTAGGAGAGGGGCACCATAAAGAAGGGAAGGGATGAGAAATGTAGTAGCAAGAGTGAGTTTAGTAGATGTAGTGAGGAATCAATTGTGTCGGTAGAGCATGCCAAGTTTTTGGTGGGGTTTTTTATGTTTAGTTGTAGGTGGCTATTGAATTTAAGCTGATTATCTATTTGGACTCCTAGTAGTTTAGTTTCAGATACTAGTTCAAGAGGTGTGTTATTCTGGCTAGTGATGGAGAATAGTTTTCTATCAATGGTGTTAGTTATTGAGGGGGAAAATAACATAAGTTTGTTTTTTGATGCATTTAGTGCTAGATGATTGTCCTTCATCCACTGTTCTGTAGTAGAGAAGGCATCTTGAGTCAGTTTTAGGAGAGCAGGGATGGATGTGGCTGCACAGATAATTGTAGAGTCATCTGCATATTGAATAAGTTTAGCATGAGGAATTGAGTGGAAGAAATCATTAATGAATATATTGAAGAGGAGAGGACCCAAAATGGATCCTTGGGGGACACCAGTGGGTGTGTTAAGGAAAGAGGAGGTGGCGTTTTCCACTTGACAGCTTGTTGCCTGTTAGAGAGATAGCTGGTGAACCAGTTGAGAGAGGAAGGGGATAGGTTTAGTTTAGATAGTTTAGTTAGGAGAAGGTTGTGAGAGATAGTGTCAAAGGCCTTAGAGAAGTCAAGAAAGAGAGTAGATACAGTAGAACCAGAATCTCTGGCTTTATTTACGGTTTCCAGGAAGGATAGGAGGGCAGTCATGGTGCTGTGACTGGGTCTGAATCCGTGTTGTGTGGAAGTTAGCAAGTTATTATCTAAGAGATAGGGAAGAAGTTGAAGATGGATACATTTCTCTAGGAGTTTTGATATGGGAGAGGGGATGGCGATAGGATGAAAGTTAGTAATATTGTAATTATTGCCTCCTTTGTGTAGGGGAATGATGAAAGCCTTTTTCCAGAGTGCCGGTACAAGACCTTCTTGGATAGGCGATTGATAAGGATGCTGATGGGGAAGGCAATGGCTTCAGCTGCTATGCTGAGGAAGGATGAGAGAATGTTATCAAGGGCATTGGTGCATGGTTTAAGCCTTTGCAGGAGTTTTCTTATGGTAGAAGTAGGAATGGGTTTTAGGGAGAATGGTGGGAGTTGAGAGACTGGGGATGAAGGGGGTGATGAGTGGGGGATGTAGAAGTAGGAGGTGAGAGATGATTGGAGAAGGATGAGGTTAGTTTGGTAATAGAGTCTGTGAAGAAAGTATTGAATTGGGTAGCCAGATCTATATCTAGTGCATTAGGGTCTGGGCTAGGGTTATCAGTGGAGCCAGGTTTTAGGAGGGTAGTGAGGCCTTTCCAAAATTTTTGAGGGTTGGTTTTGTGATTGTTTTGGAGTAGTGAGAAGTAATTCTGTCTATCCACTGTGATAAGCTTTTTAACGGTATTGCAAAGTGTTTTGAATTCATTTAGGGTGGTGGGAGTTTTTTTTCTTTGGTAATGTGTCCAGGTTTTGTCTCTGAGTCGAATTGCAGTGAGTGTATTTCTTGTTAGCCAGGGAGTGGTATTGTTTCTTATTCTTTTGGTTTTTATGGGGGCAAAACTATCTAGCACATTTAGGAAGGTTGCATTGAAGTGTACAACTGCATTATCTAGGGGTAGAGTTTTTAGCGAGTTCCAATTAATTGATTTTAGGGTTTCTGAGAAGGATATTGGGTTGAATTTTTTTAGGTAGCGAGTGGTGATGTATTTATGAGTTACTTGTAATGGAGATGGAAGGCGTCTGGTAAAGATGGGGAGGTGGTCACTGAGGGAATCAGGAAGAGTTCCACTATCAGAGTAGTAGTGGGGGTGAGAGACTAAGATCCAGTCTAGGATACTGCCACTGGAGAAGTCTTTAGAGGGTCTGGTAGTGAGTTGATGAGTTGAGAGTACTTGTATAGGTTGATGTTTAGGGGGTGAGTAGGGAAGTGAATGGAAGACCAATTAATATTTGTGTCTCCATGATAATGGTTTCATTGCTGATATTGGTTGACAGCCAGGATAGAATATCCTCAAGTACTGAGGTATTGTCTCCAGGGGGGATGTAAAGTGAGGCTATGCAGATGTGTTTGTGTTTATTTAACTGAAATAGGGCTAGTACTAATTCTGCATTGGAGAATTGAGGAATGGGTTTGTTATAGGGAGTAATGGATAGGGTGGATGACTAGAGTATAGCTACCCCACCACCCTTTTTGTGAGCCCTGTCTTTTCTTATGATAGAGTAGTTTGGTGGAACTATTTCAGTATCTTTTATATGAGGTTTTAACCAGGTTTCAGAAATAGCTAAGATGTCAGGTGTATTGTGGGGAAGCCAGGCATGGAGGTTGGGGATTTTGTTAGCAATACTTTGGGCATTTAGAGCAGCTACTAGGATGGATTTAGATGTAGAGGAAGTTGTATTTGGGCCTGGGTTAGGGTGTATATCTCCAGACAGATGTATGGTTAAGTGTTGGATTATGCTAATGAGGTATTTCAGTTGCCTTGTATGTGTGTTGTATTTTGTTAGGTTTGTGTGAATGTAGGAGGAAGGAGAGGGGCTGAAGAGTTTATAAGTAGAGCTTAGTTTATAGTGGAAAAATAGATGGATGTTAATGGGATACAGTGCAGGGGAGACTGAGACAAATGAGTGTAAGTGAGTTGAGGGGAGTGAGCTGGTTGTGTGTTGAAATGGTGTGTGATTTATGGAGTTGGGCTGGGTGAGGTAGTGGATTTAAATAAGGTTCAGAAGTAGTAGTAGTTGGATTGTGTATGATATAAGTTTTGTAAGCATGTTGAGGCTTTGATAAAGTAGTATTGTGTTGTTAAATTTGAATGGAGGTGTGAGGAGATGGATTATAGGGGGAGGGAGAAGGAAGAAGATTGTGATGAAGGGGGAGGGGTGTATTTGGTAGGGAGGAAGTAGGAGTGGTTAGTAGAGTATAAGAGTAGATGCACTGGGGGTGGGTGAGATTTGGGGGTAGGGTAGGAGGCGGAGTGAGCCTTAACGGAGCAGGAAGAAACAAGAGAAGGAAGATGCAGCCAGAAAAACAATCAGTGAAATGCAGAGTATGCAAGGTTAGTAAAGTTGTGAGTGGGTAAAGAGTTTAGTAAAAGTGGTGGGGGGTAATAGGTGGATAGGAGGGTACTAAAAACTAGAAGTATCAAAGAGTGGACAATAATTGACAACCACTTCTAAGGCCTGGAGCTGTGAGGTGGTTGGGCTATGAATTCACAGGATAGGTTTGAGAAAGGTAGGACTAGGTAAAAGTATCAAGAAAATGTTGAATACTCTAAGCACTAGGAATGATGTTGTGTTTAAACCTGCCAACAAAGGTAATAAATTGGTAATTTTAAGTTTGACCCAGTATTTTGAGATGTGTAATGACCATTTGAATGACTATAATACATATGACAATGTAGGTAATGATGTGTATATTAAAGCCCTTGATGAATATAGTGAACTTATAAGAAAGGGGTATAGGCTGGGCTATTTTTCTTTAGAAGATATAAGTAAAAGATTTGTTACAAAAGACTGTAAAATGGCTCATTTTTACTGCCTTCCAAAAATTCACAAATGTATATATAACCCCCCCGAGATGTCCTATAGTTTTGGGTAGGGAGTACTTTCTTAGTGAAATAGGGCAATTTCTTCATTACTTTTTGCTTCCTAAAGTCCAACTATTACCAGCCTATGCCAAAGATGTATTTGATTTTCTAGATAAAATTAAATCTGTACAATGGAATAAGAACATGTTTTGGATATCTGTAGATGTCCAGAGCCTATATACAAATATTAGTCGTAATTTTGGCTTAGAGGCAGTAAGATTCTTTTTAGGAGAATATCCAGTTACAGAGTATATTACTGAGTTACTGAATTTTTGTTTGCAAAATAACTTTTTTGAATTTTGTGGTAAATTGTTAAACAAAAAAAGGGAACTGCCATGGGGGCAGCATCTGCCCCTACCTATGCTAATTTGAGTATGGGTCTGTTTGAAACAGAGTATATCTACAGATCACAATTTTTCCAAAAATATGTATTAAAATATTTCAGATATATTGGTGATTTAATTTTCTTATGTGAGAGTGGTGCAAATGATGTAACAAATTTTATTTGTGAAATTCAGAATAATAGATTTGGTTTGCAATTTGATGATCTTAAGGTGGGTAAAATTATCCCTTTTTTAGATGTGGTATTGGACAGTAGTGGAGAATGTCTTCGGACTACAGTCCATAGAAAGTTTCAAGATGGGGTATTTTATTTTATGGCCCATAGTTGTCATCCACCCCACATAATTGAAGCTGTACCTTTGGGTGAATTTATTAGACTTTATAGGCTTTGTAATACTGAGGTGGATTTTGATAGAGAAATGAGCAGAACTATGGAAATGTTTACAAATAGGGGCTTTAATAATGAAATATTGAGGGAGAGCTGGGAGAAATTTAATAAGAAAAATAAGAATGTAGGAATAGGCAACCGGCAGAGAGATATGTCTAAAGATAAAAGGGAATTTATGTACTTTACTACTACTTATAGTAGTTTTAGTCCGGTGCTTGTGAAACTGTTACATTTTTATTGGGGTTATATTAAACAATTTAAAGAGATTATTAAAGGGGTACCAATTGCCTCATATAGGAGAGGTAGAAATCTGAAAGATTTTTAGTGAAAACTAAATGCACTTTTCCTGCGGTAAAAATGAATAAAAATCTTAGTGAGTATGGAACAAGTAGTTGTGGAAGGTGTAAAGCTTGCAAATATATTATACAAAGTTTTAATAAAATTAACGGCTTGAAGTTTCAAGCTAAGGGCTGTTTTAGTTGTAACACAGAGGGCATTATTTATGCTCTAAGTTGCGCTTGCTGCAAGTTTTATATAGGACAAAGTAAAAGGGCATTTAAGGTTAGATTGTTGGAACACCTAAAGGACATACATAACAGTAGAAAAGAAAGTTCTGTAGTGATGCACTTTAATCAGGTACATGGAGGAAATAGTGAAGGATTAAGAGGGTCAATTTTAGAAAAAAATAATGTTTACAGAAATGGAGACGAAGTTTTAAAAATTAATTATTATTTAAAGAGTCTGTTTATATTTTAAAATATAATACAATGATCCCGAATGGGTTAAATGCAGAAATGAATTGGAGATTTTTATTGAATGATGTTAAGTAATTGGTTAATTGTTTTGTTATTTTATTGATGTGGATATATAGGCAGGTGGATTGTTTGTAATGTTATACTCCTTGAAGGCTAACTTTGCCAAGACATCAGAGTAATAAGCTGTGTGGATTCTTCGCCTGGTGATCTTTCTATCTGGTTTTGTGCTACGTGAATTTGTGGTTTTACATACCTGGAGGAGGGACCCTGACCCACCTCGCCACCTGTGAGGGGAAAACAAAAAATGTAATTTAAGACCTGTACGTCATTGCTTACCTGTACACACACTCACACACACATACACACACACACACACACACACACACACACACACACACACACACACACACACACACACACACACACACACACACATACACACACTTACAGGTGAGGTGGCACAAAGATATTACACAGACCTCTCATTACCCAACAGTCATCATGCATGACATATGGCACTCAACAGCATGCACTACAGCTGTACTCAATCCTTGTTACCAACATTATACATCATATGATGCATGAGTTGCATTAGTAGGTGATGCCCCTTCCCCTGGAACACACTGCACCCATGAGCACAGTATTGCTGTGCACCTGTTCAGCACCCTGGCATGTACTTTGCACCATACCTCACGAGTGTACACACCATTGCTGAATGTGTATATGTGTGGCAGTTATGTTTGCTCTGTTGCTCACAGCCCCTATGTATTTGTCTGACACATACCTGGGATGATATGAGGGAAGATGTCAATAGTGAATGCCTGACCTCTGATTTGCAGATCTCATCATCAGCAGTGCATGTATGAGCAATAAAATCCAATTACACTGACAACATTCAAAGCTTACTGCAGCTATGAGGAGTGTACACACCCTTATTGACATGCTAGCCTCTTTCATGATATGCAATGGGGCCACAATACTGCATATGTTAACATTACACACACCTGATATGTGACATATGACCTGTGCAATCAAATGCAGTATCAAACAAATGTGTTAGTTGTGCAGATGCTGATTGAGATGCATACAATATGTGGGTTTCTTAAGTGTGCACACCCTTAACATGATGGTGTGTTGCAGCACCTGTTAAGTAAACTACAGCAGTCACAATTCCTGGAAGGGAGATACTAGCATGACCCATCTTCACTTGCCATTTTTTGGTCACGCTGCCCTACAAATGTCCCCCAGCTCTTCCAGATTGCAAGGTCAGCTCATGTGCACAGCCGTTGGAGGTCACACAGTGCCTTCACTATTGCTATGGAGTCAGGGTTATGTCTGGCACAATTCATGACCTTCACTGTGTTCAGATACTGTGCTTTGGATGTATGCTTCAGTTCACTATTGTGTTTCAGGATGACACCCCTCCCCATAGGTTCATAGGCTGGTACTAGGCTATTGGCCCTAGGGCCTATACAAGCCTAGCCATAACAATTCCCTGGATACTTCTTCCCACAGTATTTACTTCCCTGGACCCCTGTCTAGCAGGGCAACGGACGTGATCCCTGGGGTGAATTTCCTATCTCCCATCCAATCATCAAGGTTCCTTTTGAAGAGGGCCAAAGAGGCACTCTGCTTGACATGTATGGGCAGTCTGTTCTAGAGTCTGGGGAGTCCCGGGGTCAGGAATCTATCCCTCCAGCATGTTTTGTTCATTGCAATGACAAGGTTTAGATCCCTGGAGTGTGTGTCTCTGAGGAATTGGGATTTCTTTAAGTGTAGCATGTCCAACAGCTCTGGGTTTGACATGGCCTTGTATGTTAAGCAGAGATCGCCTCTGAGCAGATGATATGCGACAGAGTATAGGTGGAGTTTTTTAGATGGTCAGCATAGGGCATCTGCTTTAGACCTGTGATTCTTTTAGTGAGGTATTTCTGCAGCATTCCAGTTGTTGCAGATGTCTTGAGAGGTACATACCAAATGGGGAATTGTATTCTATAATGGGTCTAATGAGGGATGAGTACAGTGTGACAATGACCTCCTTTTTTCTGGATGAAAAGCCCTTTAGTGAATAGGTGTGCTACATAGAAGGATTTCCTGACTGTTGTGGCAATGTGGTTATTGAAGGTGAGAACACTGTCCACCTGTGTCCCTAAGTCTCTAATCACACTTTCGGTGTTTAGTGTACTGCCACCTATGTGGTAATTAATGGGTACATGTTTTTTCCCAAAGGAGATAACTATACATTACTTGGCACTGAGCTTGAGCCCATGGCTCTGGCACCAAGCATCTGTTTCTGTAAGGCCCTTTTGTAGAATATCCACATCATTTGGGGATTCAATAATGGCTCCCAGTTTGCAGTCATCTGCGAACTTTATTAGCCAGGGTCCCTTAGTGTTGGCCTGTACTTCAGGGAAGTAGATGCCAAACAAGAGCAGTCCCAGGACTGAACCATGCGGTACTCCACTTGTCACTTGTTTGGAGCTGGATTTGGAGTCAGCTACTTTTACAATGTGGGTTCTGTCAGTAAGCCAGTTGGCAACCCATCGAGTGACATAGGGATTAATGCCCAGCTTATCTATGATTCCAGAGTTGGGGATGGTGTCGAAGGCCTTGGTGAGGTCTAGATAGGCTGTGTGGACCACCTTACCCTTGTCCAAAGCTCTGGAGACTGATTTGAAGAAGTCAATGAGGATCAGGAGACAAGATTGGCCCTTCACGAACCCAAACTGCACGGGGTCCAGTGTTTGAAGGTTGTCAATGTCTTTGTTTATAAGTTCCATGATAATATGTTCCATGGCCTTGCAGATCAGGCTCGTCAGACCGATGGGCCGGTAGTTCCCGGGATCCAAGGTGGATCCCCCGTTGTGGAGTGGGATAACTGTAGCTGTGCACCACTCAGTGGGCACAAAGCCTGAGGTGATTAAACATGACACTTAGGTGAGGTGCCAGTTAATTTTGTTGTTTATGTAGTACACAGCTTGGGATGTCGCCTTGTCCCATGGATGCTGTATTCTTAGCTTTGGAGAGTGCGTTTTTTACCTGTGTGGCCGTTATTACTGGAATTTGGCAATCTTTCAGTATTGAGATGGGCCCTTTAGTGGGTGAAATGGGGGTGAGGTTTGCACTGAATTGATCTGCCAGGATATTGGCAATATCCTTGGGATCAGTATATTTAATGCCATTCTGTTGTGGCTCAGAGCAGATCTGAGCATTGCCATTTAGATTCTTGACATAGCTATAGAATGCCTTGTGGTTGTCTTTAGAATCTTTGGCAATTTTATTTTTGTAACTAGCTTTGGAGGATTTTATGAAGGATCTCAGCTTCTTACTGAGGTTGGTAAGGGAGTTTTTTGCATCCTGGGATTTTCTGCATTTCTGCAACAGTTTCTTCCTTTTGTTGTAAAGTTTGTTTATGGCAAGGGGTCACTAGACTGGCTTCCTTTTCTTGGAGGAGAGAGTCTTGGTTCTATTGGGGATGGCACAATTCATGCAAGAGTGGATGTGCTCGTACAGTGCCTTAGTGTAGGATTCAGCAGTCGAACTTTCAGTTCCTGTCTGCATGGGTGTCATGAAGTTTGTCACTTCTGACTTCAGTAGCATGAAGTTGGCTTTGGAGAAGTTTTTTATGGAGGTTTCCTTACTGGGGATGTGGATGTCAAGGGTGATTAGCTTATGGTCAGACCTGACCAACGAGGGGGTGACCATAGGTGTGGAGCATCGATTTCCTATGTTGGTAATGACCAGGTCTAGGATATTGGAGCCCTTGGTGGGACTAAGGATTAGTTGATCCAGGGCATTGGAATTTATGAATTCCAAGAACCGTTGGGCAAAGGTGATGGTGCATGAGTAGTTTTCCCAGTTAATGGCAGGGTAGTTGAAATCACCCAGTATTAGGGTGTTTGGTTGTATCTTAATATTTTCCAGTATGATTAGAAAGGTGTAGTGAGAATCTTGGGGCATGGTGGGGGATCTGTAGCAAGCTATAATTTGGATTGCAGTCTTACCTAGTGTTAGTTGCACCTGGAGAATTTCAGACACATTGTGTTGGGCAACTAGCCTGGTGTTGTGAATATCCTTGATGAATATGGGCACTCCTAGTGTTTCGGTCCTGATTTTGTGGCCAAAAAGTGTGGTAAAAGTTATAACCTGGTATTGCACGGGTGCTCTCTGGAGCCTTAAACCAGGTCTCAGTTACTGCACAGATCTCGATGTTCTCCATTTTTAGGAGTGCCTCAATAGAGTGCATTTTAAGGTTTAGATTTCTAGCATTGAGTAGCATTACCTTTAGATTTTGCATGCTTGTACCTGTTACGGTGGTGGTTTTGTCCTTTGAACGTTGCCTAAAAAAGGCACTACAGGGGTGGCAAGAGCCTTAACCAGTAACCTGAATCCCAGGGGTGACAGGTGCATACCATCTCTGGCAAAGCATTGTGGTCTGTCAATCATGTCATCCCAGACAGACAGAAACTGGATCCCCTTTGAATGACATCAGAAGCTTAGCCAATTGTTGAAGTCAATCATTTTGTCCTTATACTGTGTTATAATTCTGGGCGAAGGCAAGATGCTACTCAGGGCTAGAGTCATAGCTGCCTGGGCCACATGATCTGAGAGCTCTTCCATGTCTCTTTTCATGTAGTCCAGGGAGGTAAACCTCAAGACATTCACTCCAACATGGCAATGACAGAATCATATTTGTACTTGTGGAGTGACGTGAGTGCAGGCGTTATGTGGTGGATCCTGGCACCCGACAGGCAGCTGATTGTACTTTTCTCCTTGTTCAACCTGGTGAGTGGGACATCAGTGTGCCTGACTGTAGAGTCACCTATGATGAAAGTGTTGGGTATGTTGTCTTGCCTTAGGGAGCTGTTGTTGGGTGGCACACTGGTGTTGTGAGCTATGTGACACTTTGGTTGTGATTGGTTTTTGCATTTCAGCTTCGGCGGTCCTTGTTGCTTGGGCAGGTTACTGTTAAGGGCCTCCACATATGTGGGTTTACTGTTGCTATGTGTGGATGTTGATGGTGTGGGCTTAGAAGGGCTATGTGTTGTTTGAGGTGTAGTGTGGGTGTTTACCTTCTACTCTTGACTGTCTAGCACAATATTGGGTGGAGAGAGCTTTGCTTCCAGTTTGGCTATGTAAGTGCATCTCTCGCAGGTTGTATTCTTGGGTGGTAGGAGGACAGGGTTGTCTGTGTACATGAGGTAATTGCTGCATTGCCTCTGTATGCCCAGATTCACCAGGTGAATAGGAGAAATCACTGGAAACTGACCGTTGGACATACCTCATTTTGTGCTTTTTTTTGTAAAGTACAAGAGCTGTTTTCCCTTAGATTAGCAAGGTACTTTGCAATTATAGGCTATTTAGTGCCTATGATTACATTCTCCTTATTAACAAGGACAGTTGAGTGCGTGTATCAGTTTAAGACTTCCTAGTGCTTTCCAGCAGGTTTCAAAGCAAGTGCTAGTCACAGGGATGCTTAAAGGTAAGATGAAAAAAAAAAATGGTTTATCCTAAATGCTGCAGTGTGCACTAGAGGAGTGAGATGTGAAGGTAGGTAACTTACACAATGAACACAACCAACTGATGAAGGTAAACCCAGAAATCCAAAAAAAATCTTCCAGGCAAAGGAGTTCACAAAACACAGGCAGAAATTTATTAAGCGCTTTTCGTCATTCACAGTGGAACAACTTCCTCAGATAAAACCCAATGACGTGTCCATATTATTTATACAAAAAATCTTGCTGAATCAATCAGCCTAATTGGTTGATTATGTTAAATACCACTACTAAAATAATATAATATGTGCTTCACATGTAGTCCTTCTTAGTTGAGCTGTATGGACTACATGTGAAGCACATATTATATTATTTTAGTAGTGGTATTATATGTGTATACATTAAAAAAAGCTTTATAAAGTATTACATAAAAAATTGCATAAAAAATTACATAAAAAACCTCTATTTAGAATCAGATGGCAGCAAAAATAAAGTACATAAACCAAAACCAATAAAAGGTCAGTTTTTCTTTTTTTACTTAAGTTTTACCTGTTTAAAAAGTTAAGTTTTAGTTGAGAGTCACTATTTTTAAAACAACAAGATAGATTGAAAGGGGATGGTCACTTTTGTATTCTGGTACTATGGAATACAGTAGGATGGTCAATAAATTTAAATAGTTGAAGGGGAGTGATTTCACAAAATGATAATTTTAAGCTTACTCACACAAGCCAGTAAAAACAGAGAGGAAATGAGCTATATGGTCAAATTAACATAAGGGGAAGGCAACTAGAAAGACAGTGGTGTTTAAGAATATTACAGTAACCGGGTGGGAGGATGGGGAAAAAAATTTCTGCCTGACTCACAAGAGAAAAAGCTGTGGTCACTTTTCAAGTTTTAATATGCAGTTAAAAACAGAATACAAGTAAAACAAATCACAGTATTCGAAACAGAAAAAGGCAATAAAGTAATACAACAAATAAAAAGCAAACTAACCTTTCCCTCACAGCAAAGTGTAGCAGAGTCTGGGTGAGCCTTTCTAGTAAAGCTCTGACATGTTTCATTTTACCCCTTAAATAGAAGGTTTAGTTCCTAGCTCCACCCCCTTAGTTCACAGATGATTAACCTTAACTGACCTGTTCTATTGACCTGTACTAATTTCTGCCTGACTCACAAGAGACTTTGCTGTGGTCTCTTTTCAAGTTTTAATATGCAGTTAAAAGCAGAATACAAGTAAAACACAAGGTAAATAAAACAAATCATAGTATTCAAAATAGAAAAGGCAATAAAGTAATACAACAAATAAAAAGCAAACTAACCTTTCCCTCACAGCAAAATGTAGCAGAGTCTGAGTGAGCCTTTCTAGTAAAGCCTCTTCAGCCATCCTCAGCCTTATTGCAGAAGCTTGACAACCATGGCCACACATGAGTGTCATTTTGCTGTGTTCCAAATTCAGAACACTGTGTCTACCGGCCTAGTTCCTGCTAATGAACAGCAAACCTAAAGGTGTATGCTGGCACCAGCAAGGTGCAGATGGGGATGGTGGACCTGAGGTGGAGTGAGGTGTTGCTTGTGCACCACATGTATCTTTAGTAATACTGTCTGTAGGTTTCAGCCTTGGTCTCTATACACCATTACACACTGCAACACATGCCTTTGGGAGACTTGTTATTATGCATATGCTACCTGTAGAGAGCCCTGAATGATGTTTCCTTTGGAACAACTTTTCCATCTGATTACCCTAACCCATAGGCCACACTTATGCAGAGTCCAGGTGATTGTCGACACAGGTACTGCACAGGAAGTACTTGCTAGACATTCCTGCAAGTCCCTCAGTGTTGCTGCATGTTACTGGGCAGCCTCCATAACCAGTTTGCAACATGTGTTGTCATCTGTCTTGGATGGGCATTTGTTTATTTTCTACATTAATGTTGTCCCATACTTGATAGTCACATACATGACTGTCTGCACTGTTTGCCATGGTGTATGCAATAGTGAGGTAAGGCTACGTCTCCCACTCCTGCATGCTACCTTTCGGATATGGGATCCATTTCATGGTTTGTAAGATGTGTGCAAGCAATGGCTGGCTCTGTTGTAGGTGAGTGGGCAAATGTCATGAACATACTTCTTGGACAGCAGACCATTACTTGGTGTGACACTGAGGCCCTGTACTTGATGGAAGGTGTGTAATCAAGAAGAGTGAATGTTGTCATTACCTTAAAAGCGGCTTCCACAATATGTTATTTGGAGTGTGTGCACACATATGCTTCCAGTGTTGGTTAAGGTATGTATTCCCCATAGTTGTTGTCCTAACATAGGATTCCATATTACACATCCATTGCTCATGTTAGGATTATATTACAGGTTGTAAAAGGTATGGATTGTGGTATTGTGATATGCTGTTGTGTTGATCTGTAACAGCTACCATTGTAATAGTGGTGTATACACTGTTGTAGCCATTGTATAAGGGTAATGTTTCAGATATGTCCCTACTGTAGGCCATTTGTCCCACCAGTATGTTTATCTCTGTCCACACATCTTGCACTGACAGGTTGTTAGGTATACTGCAGGACTCTTACATACCCTTCAGATATGCCACCATAGTGACCACTGTGATGCAGTGCAGTTAACAGTAACAATAAGTGAACATGTACAGCATGCATTATGGGTAGGTGTGTGTTAGGAAAATATGTATTAGTAATATGCATGCTTAGTGCATTCGAGGTTCAAAAGGGTTAATGCATTTATTCTGTTCACACTGCATGAATCTGCACAAGCTACTAGAGACATTCCAATCCTGTTATGTCATGAAAATATGTGCAGCTATGATCTGCTTATGCTTTGGAAATTAACAGGAAAGCATTTGATTTCTGCTAATGCCCTAGGAGTCAACGAGACCTGGGAAAACCTGATTCATGATACATCAAATATTACATCACAAGATAAAATAGCATTGCACTTGTCTGTTCGACAAAAGGGAACTGTGTGTTTCTACAAGAATGATACGGTTCAGGTGGGTTGGAGCAATTTCAATGTGACTGTTCCTTATAGATGCTACACTAAATCTGATAATACAGGATCTTATTGCAATACAAAATATGATTCATTTTTCGAATTGATGTACAAAACAATTGAGGAAGTAAAACATGATTCTGTTGTCTACAAACAACTGTCTATAATTGACAGAAAAATGTTTCACGCAGGACAAGTGTATGTTTATAGTAAAGTTACTACTAAAGTAGAAGACTGATACTTTATATGTGGTAGAAAAGCATATAAATGGTTACCTGAGAATTGGTCCGGCAGTTGTTTTTTGGGCTACCTGGTTCTGGCCATACGACACACAGCAGTTTTACCTCAAGGGAAAATTCGGAATGTTTGAGAAATCAAGAAACCTGTCAATTCAGTGGGGCAAATCAATGCGCGCTGGAAAAACCATCATCATGCTGTGGGCGATGGACTGACACACATGGACTTGAGTGATACTGTTATATCGTGGGCAGGCATATTACCAGCATATGGAGCAATAAAATCGATCTGGGAACTGAGAAAACTATCTAAACTTATCAAAGTAATGAGTAATGCGACCTTTTCTGCCCTAGAATTGGTGACTGATGAACTGAATGCCATGAGAACAGTGGTGCTTCAAAATCACATGGCTCTTGACTTCACCCTAGCGGTGAGAGGAGGTACTTGCGCTTTAATCCAGGAGGAGTGCTGTTCGTATATTCCTGACCACAAACACGAGATAGACAATCATCATGAGGTAATTCAGCAAGTGTCGGCTATGACCAAACCAGGACCAAATCCATTGATGGACTTTTTCCAGAGATTGTTTGGGGGGTGGGGCAGTATCCTGATGAACATCCTGATCGCCATCTGTGTAGGAATGATCCTACTGATGGTATGTGTTTGCTGCTGCATCCCCTGCATGAAAAGACTGATTAAAGACTTTATAGACATGTCAGTTTCAGAAACCTTATACCAAGGTGCTGAACTTGAAGAATTGTTGAAAAATTGAAAATGCTTTCATAAGTTTAAACTGAATGACTCTCTTAACTGCAAATCCTGAGTAGGAAGAGGTTAGGGGAAGAAAAAAAACTGTTTATGCTTATTTTGAAAGTAGAATAAAAGTATTAAAAGGGGGGAAATGTTAGAAAAATATGTATTAGTAATATGCATGCTTAGTGCATTTGAGGTTCAAAAGGGTTAATGCATTTATTCTGTTCACATTGCATGAAGCTGCACAAGCTATTAGAGACCTTCCAATCCTGTTATGTCATGAAAATATGCGCAGCTATGATCTGCTTATGCTTTGGAAATTAACAGGAAAGCATCTGATTTCTGCTAATGTCGTGAAAATAATAATAATAAGTGTTTCATTTCTACTAGTGTCATGAGACTTAACAAAGAGTTATTGATTTTCTGCTTATGCCGTGAGAAAGTACACAGCTGCTGAAGCTATTGATAATGAAAACAAAGGCTGCTTGAAAGTATAAACCGTAGTCAGCATTACTTGTATCTAAGCTAGAAATGTACCTTGAATCTAGGTAAAATGTAACACATATATATTAGAACTGCACAATTGAAGAATAGAAAGTTTGTAGTGGGCTAAAAATAAGCCCCAAGGCCAGGTTGTATTTCTCAAATGTTTTTGTAATCCAGTCATGTCAGCAGGAAATCTAAGTAACATTTTTTATGTAACACATAGTGAGTTTTAAATCTGAACATGTCAGCAGGAAATATAAGTAACATTTTCTGTAGAACAATACAGAAAGCTGTGTCTAACTACTTCAGCAATAGAAGCAACATTTCTGTGTAACATGGAAAGAACTGTATAAAAGTAGCATACTGTTCACTAGTAATTTAGACAAATCCTGTATCTGCATGTTTTGTCTCCTTGCTGCAAGTAATAAAGGGTGCCATACTTGAACCTTACGTGAATTGGTCTTTGAAGTTTTTTCCTTTGACAGTGTGTTATATGTGTGTATGGCAAATACCATGGCCATAACATGGCCAGTGTATTTGCAAATCTGAACAAAACAGCTCCATATTCACCAGCTACAGGCTGCTGCCCCAGCTGTATACTAGAGGGGCCTACATAGTTGTGTGAGAGATGTAATGTCAGTAGCCACATCTGTGGCACTGGTAGAGGGTGGGAGCAGAATTTCAGTACATCACCAGTACATACCCACAATACCAGTGATTATGCACATTGGTTCATTACTACACTGCAGCAACAGACTATGTTATCTGACATATGCATGAAGATACTTTACAGATAAAGATGGATAAGCAACAGTGGTCTACTAATGTGCCCTTGGGGCATACCAGCATGCTCCTCATCCATTGTGTGGGTAGCACCCACCTCCACAGTGCTATCATCAGGTTCATGGCTTGGCTGGCAGGTGGGTGCCCCAATGCTGACTCAGCATGTGTCAGTGGGGGCTGAATGGCATGACCCCCACCTGTGGCTAGTTGGTCCTTCCTAACTGCAGCAGCACCCTGATGGGCATGGCAGATGAGATCAGTGCAACAATGTCGCACCTGCTCATAACTGCGGTTATGACACCGACATCGTTTACCCTGTGGGCTAGCTCATTCCACAGGGCAGTCCTCTCCTGCAGATCATGGGCCATGTGTCCAAAGATGGTTCTGTGATGTTGGATAAGGAAATTTATTATTATATCATTCTCCTGGGGAGTATACGCAGGGAGACACTCCTGGGACATGGTACCGGGAAGACATAAACAGGAAAAAAGGTCTGAGGACCTTATACTGCAAGGATAGAATAGTTGTTAATTGACATCTCCCCCCCACCACCACCACCACCATATCTGCAACAATAATCTGAACAAACAAATCAATGGGTATGTTTACACCAAACCTTTGGGACATATATCCTATTATTAAACAAATATTGAAATGTGTTTCTATTCATGTTCCTTGTTGAAACACTATCATTGGTGGCCTGTTGCTATCAATGTAACCTGCATGCCATTGTAATGGCCACTGTGGTTCCATATATACATGTTTTCTGTTTGCTATGCAACTGTTACAAATCTGATGTTTTGGGTTAA